>NW_025971480.1:0-10633 GCF_021869965.1 Rhincodon typus
AAGGGAGGTTAGCACTGACAGGGTCAGTAGTGACGAAGTTGTGCACTAAGGGAATGCTGTACAGAGGGGGATCAGCACTGAGGGAGTGCTGCACTGAAGTCGGCCAACGCTGAAGGGAGGTCAAAATTGACGGGGTGAGTACTGAGGGAGTGCTACACTGTCGGGGCGTCAGCACTGAGGGAGTGCTGCACTGAGGGATTGCTGCACTGTCGGAGTGTTGTACTGAAGGGGGTGATCTCTGAAGGTGGGTCAGCACTGAGGGGTGCCAGCACTGTGGGGGCGCAGCAGTGAGGAGGGTCAGCACTGAGTGACTGCTGCACAGAGGGGAGTCAGCACTGAGGTAGTGCTGCAGAGAGTGGCGTCAGCACAGGGAGGGGTCAGCACTGAGCAGGGTAAGCTCTGACAGAGTTCTGCACTGATGAAGTGCTGCACTGCGGGAGGGCTGCACTGAGCGAGTGCAGCACTGACCGGGTGCTGTACTGACGGAGTGCTGGACTGAGCGGGGTCAGCACTGAGCGGGGCCTGCACTGAGGGAGTGCTGCATAGTTTAGGGTCAGCACTGAGAGGTGACAGCACGGAGCGGGGTCAGCTGTGAGGGAGTGCTGTACAGAGCCGGCGGGTGGGGGGGTTCAGAATTGAGGAAGTGCTGGGCAGAGTGGGGTCAGCACTTCGAGGGGTCAGCACTGCAGGTGGTAGCACTGAAGAGAGGTCAGCACTGATGGGGTCAGTAGTGAGGAAGTGGTGCACTGAGGAAGTGCTGTACAGAGGGGAATCAGCACTGAAGACGGCCAGCACTGAAGGGAGGTCAGCAGTGAGCGGTGTCAGCACTGAGGGAGTGCTGCACTGATGGCGGACAGCACTGAAGCGGGGTTAGCATTGAGGGAGTGCTGCACTGAGAGAGTGCTTCACTGACGGGGTGTCCAGCACTGAGGGGAGGGGGGGCAGCACTGATGGGGTTATTACTGAAGAGGATCAGCACTGAGGGTGTGCTGCACTGAGGGAGGTCCAGCATTTTGGGCGGTCCAGCACTGTAGGGGGTCGAGCACTGTGAGGTTCCAGCACTGAGGGGGGGTCCAGTACTGAGGGAGGTCAACACTGAGGGTGTGCTGCACTGAAGGAGTGCTGCACTTGTTGGGTGCGGTCAGACCTGAGAGGTGGTCAGCATTGAGAGGTGGCGTCCGCACTGAAGGGACGTCTTCACTGAGGGGTGTCAGCCGTGAGAGAGTACGACACTGTTGGAGAGTCAGTGCTGTGAGACTGTCCGAGGGTCAGTGTTGAGGAAGTGGGGCACTGAGAGGTGTCAGCGCTGATGGAGTACTGCAGAGTGTGGTCATCACTAAGGGAGTTCTGCACTGGCGAAGTGCTGCACTGAGGGAGTGCAGCACTGAGGGGGCGACAACATTGAGGCAGTGCTCCACTGAGAGGGGTTCAGCACCAAGGGAGTGCTGCACTGAGGCCAGGCGTCAGCACTGAGGGCGTGCTGTACTGAGGGGTGTCAGCACTGATGGGGGTCAGCACTGAAGAGAGGTCAGCACTGAAGGGATCAGTTCTGAGGGAATGCTGTCCTGAGGGAGTGCTGCTCTGTGTGGAGTCATCACTGAGGGAGTGCTTCAGTGTGGAGTGTCAGCTGTGAGGGTGCATTGCACTGTTGGAGGGACAATAGGGAGAAAATGTCCCTGCTTGTAGATGAGCTTTAGCACACAATGTGTAGTTAGGTTATGGAATGCACTGCTGTAAATGTGATGAATGAGGTTCAAAGGAGACGTACAGAGGGCATTGGATGAAAATGGTGTGCAGGTTTTAGGCGGAAAAAGGATTTGCATGAGATCATAGAGACAACTCAGTATGATGGGCCAAATGTCCCCCTTCCCCTTCTGTAATTTTGCGATTTGATGCATCCAAAAATTACATGAAATTTATTACAAACACCAATAAAACAACACTGTTACTACTTAACTATCTTTCAAAGGATTACTTTGATTTCAAAATGGTTCTGTGGACTCTCCGAAGACAGATAACATTGGGTTTAAAATGACACAGACGCAGAGGGTCAATACTGAAACAGTACGTCATTGTAACTGGGTTAGAATTGAGGATGTGCCTCTTGATTGGACAGCCAGTACTGAGATTTTGCAGGTCTATCACAGTGTAAATATTGAATGAAAGCCTCATTTTCAGAGCGTCAGAACTGTGGGAGCGCATGACTGTCAGGGGGTCAGGACTGAGGCAGTGCCTCATTATGCAGATGTCAGAATTGAATCAGTGTCACCTGGTGGGAGGGTCAGTCCTGAGGTATGACAGCACTGTCAGTGGTTTAGAACTGTGGGAATGCTTCCTTATCATATGGTCAGGACAGAGCAGGTGTCTTAATATCATATGTTCAGTCCCGATAGAATGCCTTATCATCGGGTGTCATGACTGAGTCAATGCCTGTTTGTCAAAGGTACAGTACAGAGGGTGTGCATCATTGTCAGAGGGTCAATACAGAGGCAGGGCCTGATTGTAAGGGGGGAGATAGGAGTGTGCCACGTGCTGAGATCGTGATTTAATTGGGTAGTGCAGCACTCGAAGTGGGTCAGTTCTGAAGCATTGCCTCATTGTCAGAGGGTCATTACTGAGGCACTGTCTCATTGTAAGAGGGAAAGAATTGATGGGGTCGCACACGTTTAGATGATCAGTACGGACGTATTGCAGATCTATCAGAAGGTTAGTCCTGAGGGACTGCCTCGTTGTCAGCAGGTCAGTTTGGAGGAAGTGCTTCACTGTCAGAGCATTGGTACTGAGCGAGTACCTCATTGTGAGACGCAGAATCAATGGACTGCTCACATTTTAGACAGTCAGTACATGCAGTCAGCACTGTCAGTGGGTGAGTACGAAGAGTTCATTCTGAAGCAGTGCCTCAATGTAATGGGATCAGAATGGATGGAGGGCCACATGATTAGCGGTTTTGCCCTAAGGAATAGAAGCACTGTCAGATCTCATTGCCGTGATGTGGAGGTGTCGATGTTGGACTGAAGGAGGAGAGAGGCTGCAAAAGCTTGTGTTTTCAAATAAGCCTGTTGGACTCTAACCCGGTGTCCCATGACTTCAGACCTCGTTGCCATCGTGTCAGAACTGTGGGAGTGCATTATAGTCACTGGGTCAGTGCTGAGGGAGTGCCTCATTGTCAGAGGGTCAATATTGAGGCCGTGCCTCATTGAAATGGGGTCAGGATTGAGGATGTTCTTCACGATTACAGAGTCAGTACTGAGGAGCTGCAGCTCTGTCAGAGGATCAGTTCTGAGGCAGGACTGGAATGTCAGTCCAGAGGCTCACTGGTCTATAGTTCCCTGGCTCTACCTCAGCCTCAGTATTGACCCTCTGACAATTATGCACTCCCACTGATCTTACCCTCCAACAGTGCTGAAATGCCACAGCACTGATCCTCTAATCAGAATCATAGAATCCCAACAGTGTAAAACAGACCATTAAGCCCAAGTCCACACTGACCCTCCTAAGCGCATCTGACCCATCCCCTTAATCTATCCGTAACCCTACATTTCCTGTCTAAGAAAAAGGATCTCCCTCAGTATTTTCACATGGTGCCCTGCCTCAGAATGGACTCTTTAACAATGAAGCACACCCTCAGGAATGAATCTCTGATAAGACACTCTCTCAGTATTGACCTCTGATCATGAGGCTCTCGCTAAGTACTGGCCTCCTGACAATTCTGATCCCATTACAAAGTGGCGCTGCCTCACCAATGACCCTCTGACAAAGGAACAGTGTGTCAGAACTGACCATCTGACAAGGAGGCAATCCTTCAGTCTGACCCTATCTCACTGCTGCAGAAGTGATCTTTTGCTAATGAAGTACTGCTTGGATTCTGACCCTGATAGAGCTGAAATACCTCAGTACTTACCGTTAGTCTGTGGCAAACCCTCCACTCTGACACCATTACACTGAAGCAAAGCCTCAGTGCTGACCCACTGACAAAGAGACTCTGTCTCAGAACTGACCAGCTGACAATATGCCAGTGCCCTCGGTGCTGAAACAATAATAATGAAGCCCTCCTTCCGGACTGACTCTCTAAATGTGAGGTCGCCCTCAACTCTGATGCCCTGAAAATGAGGTACTGCCCCAGTTCTGACCCCTGCATAATTAGGAACTGCCTCTATCTGACAGTAATGCACTCCTGCAGTAAAGACCCTCTGACAATGAAGCACTCTCTCTGTACTGAAGCTCTGACAGTGCTTCAATCCCTCAGTGATGCCCCTCTGACAATGAAACAGTCCATCAGTTCTGACACTGTCACAGTGCTGCAATATCTTAGTGACCCTGTAATCGTTTTGCACGACCTCACTTTCGATGCCTTTATCGTGAGGCAATGCATCAGCACCGATCCTCTGATACAGCTGCAATACCTTCGCACTGAACCACTGTGTAGCAAACCCTCAATTCCCACACCGTTACACTGAGGAACTGCCTCACAACACAAACTCTGACAATGAGTCATTCCCATACGACAAACACTCTGACAAATGAACAATGCCTCAGAACTGACACACTGACATTCATTTAGTGACGTTCAGGTTTTGGTTTTCAGAAGTGCTTATCTCACTGATATAAGCTGGTACGTTAGTCAAAACAGCAAGGAAAATTAAGCCATTTGGCGAAGTTGAGGTTTTTGACTTCTGAAGTGCTTATCTGACTCAAATAAGCATGTTAGTCAAAACAGCATCATCATTAAAGTCATTTGGTGAAGATGAGATTTTTGACTTCTGAAATGCTTATCTCACTGAAATGAGCATTTTCGTGAAATCAGCATCAAAAGTTAGATCCTTTGATGAAGTTTAGATTTTAGTCTTCTGATATGCTTATCTCGCTGAAATAAGCACGTTAGTCAAAACAACATCAAAAGATGAGTCATTTGGTGAAGTTTCGATTTTGATCTTCTGAAGTGCTTAACTCGCTGAAATGAGCATGTTAGTTAAACGAACATAAAAAATTGTGTCATTTGATGAAGTTCAGATTTGAATCTTCTGAAGTGCTTAACTCGCAGAAATAAGCATGTTAGTCTAACCAGAATCAAAAATCAAGTCATTTGATGAAGTTCAGTTTTTTGGCTTCGGAGGTGCTTAACTAGCAGAAATAGCATTTTAATTTAACCAGCATCAAAAGTTAGGTCACCTGGTGAAGGTGAGATTTTAGTCTTCTGATATGCTTATCCTTCTAAAATAAACACGTTTGTCAAAACAACATCAAAAGTTGAGTCATTTGGTGAAGTTGAGATTTTTGATTCCTGAAGTGCTTTTCTCACTGAAATAAGCATGTTAGTCAAACCAACATGAAAACTTGAGTCATTTGGTGAAGTTCAGACTTTGGTTTTCTGAAGTGCTTATCTTACCGAAATAAGTATGTTAGTCAAAACAGCCTAAAAAATGAATTCATACGGTGAAGTTGAGATTTTGATCTTCTGAAGTGCTTATCTCGCTGAAATAAGAATTTTATTCCAACCAGCATTAAAAGTTAGGTCATTTGCTGAATTTGAGATTTTATACTTCTGATATGCTTATCTCGCTAAAATAAGCACCTTATTCAAAACAACTTCTAAATTTGAGTCATTTGGTGAAGTTGAGATTTTTGACTTCTGAGGTACTTATATGACTGAAATAAGCATGTTAGTCAAACCAGATTAAAAAGTTAGGTCATTTGGTGAACTTGATATTTTAGTCTTCTGATTAACTTATCACGCTGAAATAAGCACGTTAGTCAAAACAGGATCAAAAATTAAGTCATCTGGTGAAGTTGAGATTTTTGACTTCTGAAGTGCTCAACTCGCTGAAATGAGCATAGTAGTCAAAACAACATCAAACGTTGAGTCATTTGGTGAAGTTGACATTTTAGTCTTCTGATATGCTTCTCTCGCTTAAATAAGGATGTTCGTCAAAACAACATCAAATGTTGAGTCATTTGATGAAGTTGAGATTTTGATCTTCTGAAGTGCTGATCTCAATGAAATAAGCATGTCATTCAAACCAACATAATAAACTAACTCATTTGGTGAAGTTCAGATATTTTTCTTCTGATGTGCCTATCTGAGTGAAATAAGCATGTTAGTCAAAAAAAAAAGCATCAAAAATTAAGTCGTTTGTTGACGTTGAGATTGTGGATTTCTGAAGTGGTTTAATCGCTGAAACAAGCATGTTATTCAAACCAACGTCAAAACTTGAGTCATTTGGCGAAGTTCAGATTTTGGTTTTCTGAAATGCTTAAATCACTGAAATAAGCATGCTAGTCAAAACAGAATTAAAAATTAAGTCATTTGGTGAAGTCGAGATTGTTCACTTCTGAAGTGCTTATTTCACTGGAGGAAACCTGTTCGTCAATCCAACATCAAAATTTGAGTCATTTGGTGACGTTCAGATTTTGGTCTTCTGAAGTGCTTATTTCACTCAAATAAGCATGTTGTTAAAACAGCTTAAAAAGTTGAGTGTCTTGTTGAAGTTGAGATTTTGGTCTTCTGCTATGCTTAACTCGCTGAAATAAGCACGTTCGTCAAAACAAAATCAAAAGTTGTGCCATTTGTTGAAGTTGAGATTTTGATCTTCTGAAGTGCTTTTCTGACTGAAATGAGCATGTTAGTCAAATTAACATCAAAAATTGAGTCATTTGGTGAAGGTCACATTTTTAGCTTCTGAAGTTCTTATCTCAATGAAATAAGCATGTCATCCAAACCAACATCAAAAACTAACATTTTTGTTGAAGTGAGATATTGGTCTTCTGAAGTGCTTATCTGAGTTAAATAAGCATGTTAGTCAAAACAGCATCAAAAATTAAGACAGAATGTGAAGTTGAGACTTTTGGTTTCTGAAGTGCTTATCTCACTGAAATAAGCATTTTAGTCCAAACAGCGTCCAAAGTTAGGCCATTTGGTGAAGTTGAGATTTTTGACTTCTGAAGTACTTATCTCACTCAAATAATCATGTTAGTCAAACCAACATCAAAACTTGACTCATTTTGCGAAGTTCAGATTTTGGTTTTCTGAAGTGCTTATCTCACTGAAATAAGCATGTTCGTCAAAACAGCGTGAAAAATTAAGTCATTTGGTGAAGTTGAGATTTATGAATTCTGAAGTGCTTATCTGACTCAAATAAGCATGTTAGTCAAAACAGCATCAACATTGATGTCATTTTGTGAAGATGAGATTTTTGACTTCTGAAGTGCTTGTCTCACTGAAATAAGCATTTTAGTCAAATCAGCATCAAAAGTTAAATCCTTTGGTGAAGTTGAGATTTTAGTCTTCTGATATGCTTATCTCGCTGAAATAAGCATTTCATTGAAACCAGCATCAAAAGTTGAGTGTCTTGGTTCAATAGAGATTTTGGTCTTCTTAGATGCTTAATGATCGCTGAAATAAGCACGTTAGTCAAAACAACATCAAAAGATGAGCCATTTGGTGAAGTTTCGATTTTGATCTTCTGAAGTGCTTAATTTGCTGAAACAAGCATGTTAGTCAAACGAACATAAAAAAATTGTGTCATTTGATGAAGTCCAGATTTCAATCTTCTGAAGTGCTTAACTCGCAGAAATAAGCATTTTAGTCTGACCAGAATCAAACATCAAGTCATTTGGTGAAGTCCAGATTTTTGGCTTCTGAGGTGCTTATGTCGCTGAAATAAGCATTTTAATTTAACCAACATCAAACGTTAGGTCATCTGGTGATGGGGAGATTTTCGTCTTCTAATATGCTTATCTCGCCGAAATAAGCACGTTTGTCAAAACAACATCAAAAGTTGAGCCATTTGATGAATTTGAGATTTTTGATTTCTGAAGTGCTTTTCTCACTGAAATAGCCATGTTCGTCAAACCAACATCAAAACTTGAGTCATTTAGTGAAGTTCAGATTTTGGTTTTCTGAAGTGCTTATCATACTGAAATAAGTATGTTAGTCAAAACAGCATAAAAAATGAAGTCATTCGGTGAAGCTGAGATTTTGATCTTCTGAAGTGCTTATCTTGCTGAAATAAGAATTTTAATCCAACCAGCAATAAAAGTTAGGTCATTTGGTGAATTTGAGATTTTATACTTCTGATATGCTTATCTCGCTGAAATAAGCACGTTATTCAAAACAACATCTATATTTGAGTCATTTGGTGAAGTTGAGATTTTTGACTTCAGAGGTACTTATATCACTGAAATAAACATGTTAGTCAAACCAGCATCAAAAGTTAGGTCATTTGATGAAGTTGAGATTTTAGTCTTCTGATATGCTTATCTCGCTGAAATAAGCACGTTAGTCAAAACAGGATCCAGAATTAAGTCATTTAGTGAAGTTGAGATTTTTGACTTCTGAAGTGCTTCACTCGCTGAAATAAGCATGTTAGTCAAAACAACATCAAGCGTTGAGTCAGTTGGTGAAGTTGAGATTTTTGACTTCTGAGGTGCTTATCTCACTGATATAAGCATTTTAGTCAAAACAGCATCAAAAGTTTGGTCATTTGGTGAAGTTGAGATTTTTGACTTCTGAAGTGCTTATCTCAATCAAATTAGCGCGTTAGTTAAACAAACATCAAAACTTGAGTCAAATTGTGAAGTTCAGATTTTGGTCTTTTGAAGTGCTTAACTCGCTGAAATAAGCATTTTAATCCAAGCAGCATTAAAATTTGAGTCATTTGGTGAAGTTGAGATTTTAGCATTCTGATGTGCTTAACTCGCTGAAATAAGCATGTTAGTCAAAACAACATCACAAGTTGAGACATTTGGTGAAGTTGAGATTTTGATCTTCTGAAGTGCTTATCTCAATGAAATAAGCATGTCATTCAAACTGACACGAAAAACTAAATGATTTGGTAAAGTTCAGATCATGGTCTTCTGATGTGCTTATCTGAGTGAAATAAGCATGTCAGTCAAAACAAGATCAAAATTTAAATCATTTGTTGACGTTGTGATTTTTGACTTCTGAAGTGCTTTAAACGCTGAAATAAGCATGTTAGTCAAAACAACATCAAAACTTGCGTCATTTGGTGAAGTTCAGATTTTGGTCTTCTGAAGTGCTTATCTCACTGAAATAAGCATGTTGTCAAAACAGCATAAAATGTTGACTGTCTTGTTGAAGTTGAGATTTTGGTCTTCTGCTATGCTTAACTCGCTGAAATAAGCATGTTATTCAAAAGAACATCAAAAGTTCAGTCATTTGGTGAAGTTGAGATTGTTGACGTCTGAAGTGCATATCTCACTCAAATAAGCATGTTAGTCGAACCTTCATCAAAACTAGAGTCATTTGGTCAAGGTCAGGTATTGGTGTTCTGAAGAGTTGAACTCGCTGAAATAAGCATTTTAAACCAACCAACATCAAAAGTTGTGTCATTTGGTGAATATGAGATTTTAGGCTTCTGAAGTGTTTGACTCGCTGAAATAAGCATGTTAGTCAAAAAAGCATCAAAAACTAACATTTTTGGTGAAGTGAGACATTGGTCTTCTGAAGCGCTTATCTGAGCTATATAAGCATGTTAGTCCAAACAGCATCAAAAATTAAGTCATATGGTGAAGTTGAGATTTTTGATTTCTGAAGTGGTTATCTCACTGAAATAAGCATTTTAGTCAAACCAACATCAAAACTTGAGCTATTTGGTGAAGTTCAGGTTTTGGTATTCTGAAGTCCTCATCTCACTGAAATAACATGTTAGTCAAAACAGAATGAAAAATTAAGTCAGTTGTGGAAGTTGAGATTTTTGACTTCTGAAGTGCGTATCTGACTCAAATAAGCATGTTAATCTAAACAACATCAAAACTAGAGCCATTTGGTGAAGTTCAGATTTTGGTCGTCTGAAGTGCTTATCTCAATGAAATAAGCATTTTAGTCAAATCAGCATCAAAAGTTAGGTTCTTTGGTGAAGTTGAGATTTTTGTCTTCTGATATGCTTATCTCGCTGATATGAGCATTTTAGTTCTACCAGCATCAAAAGTTGAGTGCCTCGGTTTAAATCAAGATTTTTGTCTTCTGATATGCTTATATCTCTGAAATAAGCACGTTAGTAAAATCAACATCAGAAGTTGAGTAATTTGGTGAAGTTGAGATGATGATCTTCTGAAGTGCTTAACTTACTGAAAAAAAAGCAAGTTTGTCGAACGAACTTAAAAAATTGTTTCATTTGATTAAGTTCGGATTTTAATCTTCTCAAGTGCTTAACTCGCAGAAATTTTAGTCTAAACAGAATCAAAAATCAAGTAATTTGGTGAAGTTCAGATTTTTGGCTTTTGAGGTGCTTAACTCGCTGAAATATGCATTTTAATTTAACCAGCATCAAAAATTGCGTCATCTGGTGAAGGTGAGATCTTAATCTTCTGATATGCTTATCTCGCTGAAATAAGCACGTTTGTCAAACCAACATCAAAACTTGAGTCATTTGGTGTGGTTCAGATTTTGGTCTGCTGAAGAGCTTAACTCGTTGCAATAAGCATTTTTTTTCCAACCAGTATCAAAAGTTGTGTCGTTTGGTGAAGTTGAGATCTTAGCATTCTGAAGTGCTTATATCGCTGAAATAAGCATGTTTGTCAAACCAACATCGAAACTTGAGACATTTGGTGAATTTCAGATTTTGAACTTCTGATGTACTTATCTGAGTGAAATAAGCATGTTAGTCAAAACAGC
>NW_025971481.1:0-10631 GCF_021869965.1 Rhincodon typus
CTGACACAGAAGAACTCCCTCAATATTGGCCTTCTGACAGTACTGCACTACTGATCCTTCGGCAGTGCAACGTTCCCTTGATATCAATCTTCTGACATTATAGCACTCGCTCAGTACTACCTCTCTGAACGTGCAGCACTCTCTCAGGACTGATTCTGTGATATTTCAGCGCTCCCACATCATTAATCCTCTGACAGTGCAAAACTCCGTTTATATCAACCCTACAAGAGTGCACTATTTCCTCAATATTGGACCTCTGATTGTGTGATACTCCCTCAGTGTGAAATCCTGACAATGCAGCACTCCCGCAGAAATAACTCTCTGATTAAGAATTTTCTTCTGTAAAAAATCTTTGAAAATGGAGCATTCTCTCATTACTGACCCTTTGCTGTGCTGCTTTGCCTGAGCACTCACCCGCTGAAGTTGCAATACTCCATTAATAGTTGCCCTCCGACAGTGCACCACTTCCTTTATTTTGACCTTCGATTGTGGAGCACTCCCTTAATATGGACCCTTTGATAGTGTAGCATTCTTTTAATATTCGCCTGTTCACAGTGCAGCACTCCCCTAATATCAAAGCTCTGAGGGTGAAATACTGCTTTAGTATTGACCAACTGAGAGTGCAGCATTCCCTCGGTGCGAACTCTCTGCCAGTGCATTACTCCCTTATTTTCTAACCACAAGCAGTGTGGCACTTCCTGAATACTGGTCCACCAACCGTGCAGCATTCCCTGAATATTGGCCATCGAGAATGCGGCATCCCCTTAATATTGACCTGTTCGCAGTGCAGTACTCTCCCAGTATCAAACCTCTATCAAAGGGTCCGCACTGAGGGAGTGCCCCATTGTCAGTAGGTCAATTGTGAGGCAGTGCCACTTTGTCAGAGGGTCAATTCTGAGATAGTGACTCAGTTTAAGACGGTCAGAATTAAGGAAGGGCCTCACAACACAGAGTCAGTACTGAGGTAGTGAAGCACTGTCAGAGGATAAGTTGAAGGAATGCCTTATTGTCAGTGGGTCAGTTGTGAGAAAGTGCCTCCATGTAATGGATTTAGAATTGAGGGAGGATGACATGATTAGAAGGTCAGTAGTAAGGTATTGCAGTCAGAATGTCACTACTAAGGGAGTACATCATTGTCAAAGGGTCTGTACTGAGGTATTGAAGAACTGTCAGAGGCTAAGTACTGAGGGAGTGCTTCTCTGACAATGACTCCCTCTGCAGGGCTATCATGTCATTTCTGGAGAGTCAGTCTTGAAGGAGTCACCCATTGAGAGGGAATCAGCTCTGATAGAGGGCCTCATTATCAGAGGGTGAGTACTGAAGGAGTTGTAAGCGAGTCAGTTCTGAAGCAGTGCCTCATTGTAAGGGAGTCAAAATTAAGGGTGTGCCTCACGATTGAAGAGTCAGTACTGAGGTACTTCAGCTCCACCAGAGGTTCAGTTCTGAGGCAGTACTCATGACTGGAGTGCCATCCCTGAAATAATGCCACATTGTCCGAGTGTCAGTTCTGAGGCAGTGTCTCTTTGTCAGAGTGTCTGTAGCTGTTCTGCAAAGCGGCCACCCAGTCTGCACTTCATTTCCCGAATGAGATGCAGTCAGTGGTTCGATTGTGAGGCAGTGCCTCAATGTAATGGGATCAGAATTAGAGGATCACATTTAGAGGATCAATACTGAGGACTGCAGCACTATCAGAGGTTAAGTTCTGAGGGAGGGCCTTATCGTCAGCCGGTCAGTAGACAGGCAGTGCCTCTTTGGGAGGGGGATGGATTGAAGTAGGGCCATATGATTACTAGGTTATCTCTGAGGTATTGGAGCACTCTCAGGCGGTCAGAACATTGGAGTGCATTATAGTCAGAGGGTCAATACTGATTCAATAGTCAAAATTGGGGGAGTGCCACACGATTAGAGAGTCAGTACTGAGTTATTGTAGCAGTGTCAGAGGGTCAGAACTGTGGGAATGCATTATTGTCAGAGGTACATGCTGAACCAGTGGCTCATTTAAGGGGGTCGGAATTGAGGAAGTTCATCATGTTTACAGGGTCATTACTGAGGAAGGGCCCCGTAATCAGAAGATCAGCACAGAGGGAGTGCCTTATTATCACGAGGTCAGTTCTGAGACAATGTCTCACTGTTCGAGGGTGAGCAGTAAGGGAGTGACTCGTTGTTAGAGGATCCATTCCGAGGCAGTGCCTCAATGTGATGGAGTCAGAATAGAGGGAGTGTCAAATGTCAGGGGCTCAATATTGAGGTATTGAAGAACTGTGAGAATGTCAGTACTGAGGTAATGCAGCACTGTCAGAAGGTCAGAATGATGGGAATGCATTATTGTCAACGGGTCAGTTCTGAGGGATTGCCTAATTGCAAAGGGATCAGAATTGAAGGAGTTTAGATGGTCAATACTGAGGTAATGCAGCACTGTCAGAGGGTCAGGATTGAGGGAGGGACTCATTATGAAAGGGTCAGTACTGAAGGAGTACCTTATTGTCAGCCGGTCAGTTCTGAGGCAGTACCTCCTTGTCAGAGGAACTGTTTTGAGGGAATGCCTCATTGTCAGAGGATCTGGTGTGAGGCACTGCCCAGATGTAATAGGGTCAGAATTGAGGGAATGCAACACGCTTGCAGGGTCAGTACTGAAGCAGTGCAGCACTGCCAGAAGGGCCGTTTGGAGGCAGTCCCTTTTTGTCAGAGGGTCAATACTGAGGCAGTCCCTCATTCTAAAGGGGGTCAGAATTGAGGGTATGCCACATGATTAGAGGATCAGTACTGAAGTAGTGCAGTACTGTCAGAGGATCAGTACTGAGGGAGTGCCTCATTGTCAGAGGGTCAGTACTGAGATAATTAAGCACTGTCAGTGGGACTCTGGGCGTCAGTACTAGAAGATGAGAGTAGAAAAGCATGAAAGTGATGCTAAACCTTTATAAAGTAGTGCTTTCAGCTCCATTTGAGTACATAGTGAATTCTGAACACCATATTTTAGGAAGGACATTAAGACCCTGGAAAGGGAGGAAAGGAAATTGAGCAGAATGACAGCAGCATTACATCCAGGAGGTGGAAGCATACTTGGAAATTTGTGTCCCTGCCTTTAAACTCAATTGCAGTAAAAGATAAAATGTCAGTGTGTTCCATAGTTAGATGGGCTTCAGATTGGTTTCGGCGCAACATCGAGGACCGAAGAGCCGGTACTGCGCTGTAATGTTCTATGTCATGTTCTATGTTCTGTGCTGTTGAAAGGGGGAGACAGGAATGTGGGCTGAAAAGTCAAGACAAAGTTACAGGGCGAGGGAGATTAAAGATCAAATTCACCATTGAACACTAAGCAAAGGCAAAGGTAACGAAAACAGAAGCTGTTGGAAAAGTTCAGCAGGTCTGGCAGCATCTGTGGAGCCAAAAAAACAGAGTTAAATATCCAGGTCGGGTGATCCTTCGACAGAACACAAACGCAGCGGTAATGGTTGTTGAGAAGAGACAAAACATTGGTCTACATTCAATACTGAGTTCAATAGCTTTGGACCCATTAACACAGTCCTCTGATTGGATATACTTTCCCCTAGTGATTGCACCCTGTCTTCATGCTTTATTTCCTTTTCAATCAGATCTTCATTCTACCATTAACATCAGCTCTGGAGCAATGCTTTGTCTCTTCTCTACATCCTTTAACACTCTCTTTCCCTTTTTATTCGTTATCACACTTTGATCTGCCAAACCCCTCACTCTCTGATATACGCTAATAACCCCTTCTGTTCCATGCATTTCTCTATCCCCTTTCGACAGGATTATATCCATCAAATTTCCACTTCACTTCAATTGCGAAACGTTTCACTGGACTCAAAACAGTAACTTCCTCTTTCCACAGAGGGGGCGGAGGTGTCGGTGCCTATGGAGGGTCCGCATTATCGAGGGGGTCGGGTGCGGGGTACGGTGTCGTTTCTGATGGTGACAGTTCAGAATTTGAAAACAAAAGACCTCGCGCTTGCGGGGGCACGCACCTATCTTCACCTCCGCTGGCGCTGTTTCCTCGGTGTGGGTTTGGGCGTGGTTGTGGTCTGGCTTTCGAACATAAGAACTAGGTGCAGGAGTAGGGCATCCGGCTCTTCGAGCCTGCTCCGCCATTCGATAAGATCATGGCTGATCTTTTCGTGGACTCAGATCGACTTACCCGCGTTCTCACTGTGTCCCTTAATTCCATTATTGTTTTAAAAAAATCTACCTTATCTTTAAAAACGTTTCCTGAAGTAGCATCAACTACTTCACTGGGCAAGGAATTCCATAGATTAACAACCCACCGGGTGAAGAAGTTCCTTTTCACTTCAGTCTTTCCCCTGCCTCCGCTGATTGGAGAAACCGCACGTCATGGGCGTCGCCCCAGTCCTCACTGGCGAGACTCTGTCTTTCGTAGGCGGGGCTCATGCACAGACCTTGTCATCTGATTGGTTAAACAGTCGCGCCCGACCCCTTTTGCTCACGTGGGGTTTAGACATGGACTCGTGGTCACATGTTTCCCAGTGATTAATTAGTTGCCGAACACCTGCTCTTTCTTCGTCCACAGTTCTATACTTTTAACCTGGTCCACACCTGAGGATGGAAGGCTGTTTCTGCGTATACCATCTTTTTTGAGCCTTGTACGAAGTCTTCCGTGAGGCTTGTTCCTCAGACTTGGCTCTGTATGTTACCCTGTCTGTTGGGACCATGATATGGTGTCTCTCAGGGGAGTTTGAGTTGAGTTGATGAGTAGGTAAATACGCAGCAGATGAACCATCTGTCGGCTAAATGTGAAGTTATCTACTTTCGGGGCAAAACCTGAAAAGCCATCTATTATCTGAAGGGTGATAGATTGGGAAAGGGAGGGGTGCACTGAGACCTTCGTGTCCTTGTACCATCGCTGAAAGCAAGTATGACCCTGACCCTGACCCTGACCCTCTTGCATGTGGTGAACAAGGCAGATAGCTTGGTGACTGCCTAATTGAGGGGATTCATGGATTGGTTATAGTGACAGTGAGTGAAAGATTTACCAGAGTGATTTCTGGGATGGTGGTATTGAGAGATGAAGGGAAACTGGATCAGTTAGGGTTATATTCGTGGGAACTTAAAAGAAGAACGGGCATCTGATGGAAGCCTATAAATTTAAAGAGGACTGGACAAGGGAGATACAGTAAGAATGTCCTCAATGACTTAGGAGTCTAGAAATTGGGCTCAGAGTCAAGGAGGAAAAGGAAATCATTTAGGAAATGAGGAGAAATGTCTTCACCCAGACAGAGGTTAGCCTGTGGAATTCTGTCTGGGAACTGTTGAGGTCAATCCATTGACTATTTTCAAAGGGAAATTGGATATGGTGCTTAGGACTAAAGAGAACAAAGACAGTGGGTAGAAACAGTGTGAGTTCAATGATCGGCCATGATCATGTTGAAAGGTGGAACAGGCTCGAATTGCTTACTCCTATTTTTCTATGTTTCTATGAACCAAAGGAGACCAGATTGACTGGAATGACCCCATGGGTGAGGACTTCAGGGTTTTTAAAAATCATTTGTGAGATCTGAAGATCGCTGTCTGGTCCAGCTTTATTGGCTGCCATTATTTGCACAATGAGAAGGTAGTGTTAAGCTTCCTACTTGAACCACTCCAGTCCTTGTGCTAACAGTTGACCCACAATCATTAAAATCCCTACAGTGTGGAAACAGACCATTTGGCCCAACAAGTCCATAATGACTCCAAAAAGCATTCCACCAGACTGACCCCGCCACCCCCCAACTCTATCCCTGTAACCCTGCACTTCCCATGGATAATTCACATAACTAGTCATCCCTGGACACAATGGGCAATTTAGCGTGGCCAATTCACCTAATCCACACATCTTTAGTCTGTAGGAGGAACCCGGAGCACCTGGAGGAAACCCACAAAGACATGGGAAGAATGTGCAAGCCCCCACACACAGTCACCTGAGACTGAATTGAACCCAGATCTCTGGTGCTGTGAGGCAGCAGTGCTAACCACTGGCCACTGTGCTGCTCGTAACGACAATATATTTCGGAAGGGAGTTCCAGGGTTTTGACCCAGCGACAGTGACGGAATGGTGACATATTTAAAGTTTGGAGGGGATCTTGTAGGGAGTGGTGTTCCCATGTATCTGCTACCCTTGTCCTTCCAAATGGAAGTTGTCACGTGTTTGGAAAGTGCTGTCTGAGGATTTTTGGTGGAATTTCTGCAATGTACCTTGTAGATGATACACACTGCTGCTACTCAGTGTTGGTGGTTAAGGGAGTAAATGTTTGTGGATGTGGTGCCAATCAAGTGGGCTGCTTTGTCCTGAACAGTGTTGAGCTGGTTGTGTTGTTGGCGCTGCACCTGTCCAGGCAAGTGGGGAATATTCCATCACACGCCTGACTTGTGTCTTAATGTAGAGAGATTCAGAAGCTCCGGTTGTCCTTAACCTTCTGAATGATGAAAAATCTGCCGAGTGATTACCTCTCCTGGATTTTGCCGGTCTGATCAGTTGTTGAGGCATTTGCACCACGTACTTGGAGGTGGAACAGTAAATTTGATGTTTCAGATCCATATGCATTCATTATGTTTCTTCCTCTCCATCTTCTGCTCTGACAGGTGCAACAGTATCCCACAACAAGAGCAGACGGTTGCTGCAACTTTCCTCGTCCTCTGCAACACCCAACAGCATTCTGACAGTATTAGCTTCATACATAACTCCCCCAATTTGGATGGTTTTCTCAACGCACATTTATCCCTCAACCTCTTCCATTCCCCCTCCCCGCCATTCCCATGGGGAGTTCGTCACTTGATCAACTGATGGATTCTTTTTAACATTCAGCCAGTGAAGGAAACAGAAGATTATCATTAACCTAGCCACCCCCAGCACATACACACTCCCATGCTGGTACTGAGTGGTGGTGAAGGAGCCATCTTTCAGAAAGAACCTTCTTCAAAAAGACTATGCCTCGGCCATCACGAGAACAGATAAATCTTGTATATTATTTACAGAAGAGGGTATTTTTCTTCTGTATGTTCTGGGGCTGACATTTTTCTGTCAACTTGTGTTTTAGTGACATTGGTTATCTAATGGTTGCCCCTTTCTGCTCTCGTGCTATTAATTAGGATATTTGAAGATTACAATTTTAGTTTGTCTGCAGCATTTGTAATTTCTCTCAGATTTTCTGTCTCTCTTTCTCCCTCTTGGTGGATAACTGTCTTCCTTCACAGTTGCATTCAATGTATTTCCAAGTCAGGATGGTGATTGGCTTGGAGGGGAACTTGAAGGTGGCGTTTCTAATATGTTGTCCTTGTTCATCCAGTCAGAAGTAGTCGTGGGTTTGTCTGAGGATCTTTAGTGAATTTCTGCAGTGCATCTTGTAGATAGCATACTCTGCTGCTACTGACTGTCGGTGGCAGAGGGAGTGGATATTTGTGGATGTAGTGCAAGTCAAGCCTGTTGCTTTTTCATGGATGGTTTAAAGCTTCTTGTGTTGCTGGGGCTGCACTCATCCAGGCAAGTGGGGACTATTCCATCGCACTCCTGACTTGTGCCTTGTAGATGTTGGACAGGCTTTGAGGAGTCAAAGGAGAATTACTCCCTGTGGTATTCCTAGCTTCTGACCTGCTCTTGCACTGTGTTTATGTGGTGAGTGCAGTTGAGTTTCTGGTCCATGATGACCCTCAGGATGTTGATAGTGGGGATTCAGTGATGGTAACACTGTAGAATGCCAACGGGCAATAGATAGATTGTTTCTTATTGTTGATGGTTGTATTGTGTGGCACCAACGTTATTTGCACTTGTTGGCCCAAGCCATGTCTTGTTGCATTTGAACAAGGGCTGCTTCAGTATCTGAGGAGCTGCGAATAGTTCTGAACATTGTGCAATCATCAGTGAACATCCCCTCATTATAAAGGGTTCAGAATTGAGGGTATGCCACATAATTAGACATTCAGTACTGAGGGGGTGCCTCATTGTCAGAGGGTCAACATTGAGGCAGTGCCACATCCGAAAGGGGTTAGAATTGAAGGAGTGCCACTTGATTACAGGACCCGTGCTGAGGTATTGCAGCACTTAGAGAAGGTCGAACTGAGGGAATGCTTTATTGACAGAGGGTCAGTCTTGAGGTATTGAAACACAGTCAGAGGTTCAGTACTGAGGGGGCCCCTCATGGCCAGACGTTTAATACTGAGTCAGTTCCTCAATGTAATGGGGTCAGAATTGAGGGAGTGCGAAACGATTAAAGGGTCAGGACTAACAATACAGGACTGTCAGTGAGTCAGATCTGTAGGAGTCAGAGGGTCAATACGGAGGCAGTGCCTCATTGTGTAGGTGTTGGAATTGAGGGAGTGCCAACTGATTAGTGAGTGAGTCCAGAGGCATTGTGTCACGGTCAGTGGGTTAGAACTGAGGGAGTGCCACATATTAAGAGGGTTGGTACTGCTGTATTTGCAGCAGTGTGGGAGTGCCTCGTTCTCGGAAGATATTGCTGAGAAAGTGTCTTATTGTCAGTGGAACATGGAGTCATAAAATCACAGATGTACAGCATGAAAACAGACACATTGGTCCAACTCGTCCATGCTGACCAGGTAACTAAAATTAATCTGTTCCGTTTGGCCGTATCCCTCAACCCTCCCTATTCGTGTACCCATTCACTTGCCTCTGAAATGTTGCTTTGTGCCATCCTTCACGAATTCCACTGGCAGCTTATTCATACATGTGCCACCCTCTGCATGAAAATGTTTCCCCTTTGTTCCTTTTAAAACTTTCCATCTCAAAATAAACATGTGACCTCTCGTTTTGGACTCCCCTACCTTGGGGAAAAGACCCTGGCTTTTCACCCAATCCATGCTCTCATGATTGTATAAACTTCAATGAAGTCCTCCTCGCCCTCAAACACTCCAGGAAGAATGGCCCGAGCCTATTCAGCCTCTCCTTATCGCTCAAACCCTCCAACCCGATGGTCACAGGCCTTCAATCTGAAAAGTAACCCTCTACCACCACCCTCTCTCTTACCTTCTCGTCAATTTTTGTGTCCAGATGGCTCGTTCTCCCGGTATTCCATGTGATCTCGCCTTGTTAACCAGTCTACTGTGCGAACTTTGTCAAACCACTTAATCAAGAGTGTTAGCATAGAATCAAGGCTCTCAAACCTACTTTGACTGCATTCCTTTGAAAACTTCCGTTCTCTTTCCCGGTAGCCCTGCAAAAACATTCTTTTTGTGAAAAACATTCCAGCCCTGGAGGCAGCTGCTCTGTCGGCTGAAGGATTTGATAAACGACTGTACACGTAAAGCACTTCCACTTGGCATTTCTGAGGCCCAGAAGGTTGCGTTCATCCCTCAGATGCTTGGCAATTGTGGGCTGATGTGTCATTCTGGTTATTACAGAGTATGATCTCGTGTGACATTATCAAGGAATTGCTGCGTTGCTGGATATATGATGCAATGAGATTCAGAAATGGATATGAAAAAGCCTGTGGCATTATTCAAAGAAAGAATGCCTTCCTGTTTGTCCAGTCCAAAATTTCAATAATGGTGAATGGATATTTTTCAGGCTGGGAAGCAGGTTTGTTATGGAATTCTCCAGGGGCTACTACTGGGACGTTTGTCATTACTGACAGATAATTAATTATCTTGAGCGTGGTGTGCAGGGGACAATTTCCAAGTTTGCAGATGCCAACAAACTTGAGAATTGTAAATTGTGAGAAGAATAGTGTGGAACTCCAAAAGTGCATTGAAAAGTTGATGGAGTGGGCAGATAGGTGGAATATGAGGTACAATGCAGAGAAGTGTAAGGTGATGCACTTTGTCTTTCAAGCGTTTTTCCTACGAATGTAAAATAGCAGTATGGACTTGCACAGTTGAAATGATGGTACCAGTACAGCTGGAGAGAGCAATAAATAAAGCATACAGCCTTTGTTAATAGGGGTATAGAGTATACAAGTGAGAAGTTGATGATATGAAATTCTGCAAGGTAAGTCAAATCTCAGCTGGAGTATTTCGCACAGTATTGGCCTGCACGTTATAGGAAAAAGGCAAAAGCATTGATGCGCTGATCATTACTGGAATGGTTCCAGGTCGGAAAAGCTTCAGATACAAGAATAGATTGAAGAGTTTGGGACTGTTCTCTCTCAACAGCAGGCTAAGAGGAGATGGAATTGAGGTTTTTTGAAATCGTTGAGTGGGTTAAACAGAGTAGAGAGGGAGAAGATGTCCCTGCTCGTAGAAGAGCTTTATCAAACAGTGTGGAGTGAGGTTATGGAGTACACTGCAGTAAATGTGATGAATGAATTTCAATGGAGACTTACAGAGGGCATTGGATGAAAATGGTGTGCAGGTGATAGGCGGGAAAAGGATTTGCATGAGATGATAGAGATAAGTCAGTACGATGGGCCAAATGGCCTCCTTCCCCTTCTGTAATTTTGCGATTTGGTGTATCCAAAACTTACCTGAAATTTATTACAAACACCAATAAAACAGCACTGTTACTACTTAGATGAACACAGCAGGCCAAGCAACATCATAGGAGCAGAAAGGCTGACGTTTCGGGCCTGGACCCTTCATCAGAAAAGGGGGAGGGGAAGGGGATTCTGAAATAAATAGGGAGCGAGTGGGAGGCGGATAGAAGATGGATAGAGGAGAGGGTAGGTGGA
>NW_025971482.1:0-10630 GCF_021869965.1 Rhincodon typus
CACCTTAAACCTATGCCCTCTAGTTTTGGACTGCCCCACCCTGGGGATAAGACCTTGTCTATTTACCCGATTGATGTGTTTAATCTTCATGATAAATGTGCCCAATTTTGGGAAAATTGGGTGAGATCAGCAGAAATGTGATTCTCAACATCAAAAGCAAAACTTCTGATTCTCCATCAATGTGTTGAACAGTGAGGTGAGACTCTCACTGGTGAGTGACAAGAAGCCTATTTTCATCTGTAGCAGACATTGATATGTCAGTATGAGTGGGGGAGAGGACAAAGGTGGAGAACATTTGGGAAAGAAAACCATGTGGAGTGCTCTACTGGCCACAAAGAAACGAAGGACACACCAACATCTCCTCTCATGATGAAGGTGTGGGAAGGATGGCCACAGACAGAAAAAGAGACAAAAAGCCCCATAGGGGAGAAGGAGAGAAGCACCCCCGAGCCCTCACGAAACCCAACCACCAGTCATCAGGAACTAGTAGGGTAGTCACTTCACCACGGCTCTGGGCCACCGGAATCAGCAATGCACTGAACTCAGAGCAGAGCGTGATAGCAGCTCTGTCCACGTCAGACCTGCACCTTCCTGGCTTCATCCTTGCCCCCATGTCTCGATCTGGTGTCAATGCCCCCTATGCCAGGGAGGAAGGAGACAGCTCCCTCGGGCCTGAGCGAGGGACAATGCCTTCCCCCAGGCCTGCAAGGATGCAACAACTCCCCTGCCCAACTGGGCAGGAGCTTGCCCAGTGAGTAAAAGCCAGTGGTGAACTGGTGTTGGACTCTTGGTGATCTTTAATTTTGGCAATTTTCAAAACCATTTTTTATGTGCGTCATGTTAAAGTCACTCTGCACTGTGTCTCCACGTTGAATCACTTGGCCAAAATTAAAGCAGGCCTCCTGTTTCTGCAGGAGTGCGGGATACCACATCTCAGCAGCTACAGGAAATGGTAACGATTATGAGCCAATGGGCCTTCGATATGGTCGGGGGGTGGGGTGGGGGGAATACGATCGCCATTCCTCCAGCCTGGGTATTCAGCTGTAAGGAGGCAACGTCATCATCTCCAAAGTTAAGGAGGTGGTAGGCGGGTGCCTCCTGGTAACAGGCATTATGTACAGGAACATTCCCCTGAGACTAGTTAACGTGTATGCCCCGGTGGTACAGCTCCCATTGCTGATGCCCAGGCTAATCATTCTGGCTGGAGACTTTAACTGCAGCATCAATGCAGGTGGACGATCCAGGAGGGCTGACAGCAAACCGGACGCCACACCCATATTCCTGATGAAAATGGCTAAAAACACCAAGTTGCATGATGTTTTCAGCAACCCTGCAGACAGAGTGCAGCGTAGTGTGCGGCCGCATGAATCTATCTGTTCAAGGATAGATTTCCTGTTTGCATCCTGTACGTTCTCAGTCAGATCCACTGACGTTAAGCCAGTGTTCTTCTCTGACTACTGCCTCCTACAGGATGACCAGCCGGCCAGCAAGGGAGTATGGAGACTGAATGTGAAACATTTGGCCCCAGAAAATATTGAGGAACACAAAACTGATTTCACAGGTTGGAGAACTATCAAACCCCTGTTTGAGTCTCCAGCAGACCGGTAGGAAATGGTCAAGGGGGTCATAAGAAGGGTCCTGACCTGAAACATCGACTTCCCTGCTCCTCTGATGCTGCTTGACCTGCTGTGTTCCTCTAGCTCCACACTGTATTGCATTGATGACATGATGGATTATATTGTACACATCTGGCAAACAGCATACAAAGCAGAAAAAGATTACAGAAGCTTCTCCAAAGCTAACTCTAGCCCTTTTTTAAAACAAAGCCTTGTGCAGGATCAGGCCATGGTAAACTGTGAACAAATTGAATAAAGATTTTTTTCAGACATTTACTGCTGTACTACGTTTTCATTTAGTATTTGAATATTTCAGTTTTGATATAGAATGTGTCAGCATGCATATCAAATTGGAGACACATTCATCTGGGAACAGGATCTCCTCAGCTACCACAAAACTCTGCCTTACAAGAGTTTGGAGCTGTTTCCCCTGGGATTCAATGAAGTATTAGCATACTGTAAAGCAGCATTGAGAATGTATTTGGGCAGATGATGCACAAATCTCCAAACCAGTACAAAAGAGTATTGTAAAATTGACTCTAAGCTTCGTATCAGCCATTAGGGGAGGGTGCAATTAAGAAGTGTCCAGGGCAGGGTTTTTCAGATGATGGGCTTTCCTGCCTCACCACCTAAGGAGTCAGAGGGGAACACATCCCAACTAACTGCAGGAGCCCACTCCAGTTTAGCAGGGGATGAGGCTTTTACCCTTCACTGAGGTAGAAGTGCTGCCACAGAGTACCGCCCACCAGTCTGATTTGCCGGCTAGAACTGGGATGACAAGCAATGCCTAGGTGCTAAGACGCAGAATTCAGGAACAGGTAGGCATGGGGGCTTATGGCAGGAAGCAGGGGTAAGGACCAGAAGAATGTGGAGGAGTTTGTTAGAGGGACTAGAGAGGGGATGGGAGCTCCTAGAAGCATTGAATATTGCGGTGTCCAATGTAGAAAGTGGCCCTCAAGGGTGACTCCCTACCTTACCTTCCCATCCAAGCCCCAGGCAGCTTGATCTGGCAGGCTGGCCCTAATCCTGCACATCGCCCAGCATCCTGAAAATTGAGACCATGTGGGAATTACATGGTCAATATTTGGCCACTTAAGGGCCTCAATTGGGTGACGGAGAATGGGCCAGCCCAGGAGGCACCTGCACCATGCAAGATTGCAGGGAATCTGGGGCAAGGAGGACGTAGTGGGAAGGCAGGAAACTGTAAATTTCTGCTTTCACTCTTTGCAATTTGGTTCTTCATAGTAAGAAGAATTGTTCCATAGAAAGTGCAACCCAGGTTTCCTGGGATGATAAGAAGTACAAGGGTTTCATGTCTGAAACCGACAAGCCAGATATACTGCTCAGCAGTCTTATCAAATTACAGACACATTCATCTGGGAACAGGACATCCGCGGCTTCCACAAAGCTCTGCTATACGAGAATTTGGAGGTGCTTCCCCTGGATTTGAATCGATGAAGGATTAGCATGCTGTGCTGTAAAGCAGCATTGAGAATGTATTTGAGCAGATGTACAAACCTCTAAACTAGTACGAGAGAGCATTTTGTTTCCCAAGAAATGATACGGTTTGGAACTAGAATTACATGGAGGCATTACATGCAGGTACTCCTGGCAGATTCCCCTCCCTTAGTGAAGCAATTAAAAGCTGTTTCAGTAATTTCTTGCTGCCAATTTTCAAATCACCAAACTTATTTAATTCAAATGCATATCTTATTATGACTGGAATTTACATCCTGGCCTGTGGACTATTAGATCTGAGCCAAAATCACTTGGTAACAACACTGGTTTTAAAATTGTTTACAACTTATTAACTAGTCCTGATATCAATAAACACTCAACTCAACTTGGTCAATGGTCTTCCTCTCACATTGTGGACAGAGAAATATAAAAACATAATGAAATAGTGAATAACAGATTTTTAATCGGAAAACTGAGGCCAAGGTTTAACCAGATTCAAACACAGAATTCGACTAGGTAGCAGGTGAAAGTCAACCTCCACTGATATGCAGAAGTGCAGAACACTCAATATGTTAAATTACTACACAAAGACAAGTTGTACAGAACAAACTGTTAATCCTTAACAGGCATGTGCAGTGAGATAAAGCAGATAACAATTCAAACCGGACTCCAAGTGCTTTCTTATTTCACTTTCAAAATGGTTAACAAAGTGCCACATCAGGGCAATGCAAAAGACACAAATATCCAGTTCAAATCACTATCATTACAATCTTGCAGTAAACAGTCAATAGTTACATATTGAGCAATATAAGCACACACATGATAGGATCCACAGACTGCTTACAGGGAGTGCCTGTAATGAACTACTCGAGTAAACTCTAATGCAAAACTATCCACTTGTTCTTTCCAATAACTACAGCATTAAATACAAACATTCATTTGAACATTTAAATTAGGACCAGGAGTAGGCTATTTGCCCTCAATCCTGCTTCAACATTTGGTAAGATCATGGCCAATCAGATTGGGACCTTAACTCTATTTTCCTACCTACCCATATAATCTTTGACTCCCTGTCAATCAAGATTCAATTTTACTCAGCCTTATAATATTCAATAGCACACAGTTTCCTATGCTGGCTGAAAAGAATACCACAAAGAAAAAAATTCTCATCACAGTATAGACACTGCTCATCAACCATCAAACTCTTTGTGTATTTTCCAAACTATCACAGTCAAACTTGCTCCTCATATCATCCCAATTTTCTTTCTTCAGGTTCTAGTTTCAGAATGAACTAAATGTATGTTCTATCATATTACAGTTACCATTTCCTAAAAGCTATTTACAACTCAGTTAACAATTAACCCTTTCTCATTATATCACTAAATCCATAACAGCCCAATCCATAGTTGGCACCTCAACATAGGTTTCTGGACCAATCTTCTGCACATTTCAGGAATTCATCCTCCACAGCATTAATGCTGATTTGATTAACACAATCTGTATAGAAATGTAAAGTCAACCATCATTCCTGTATTGCCCATGTTACATGCATCTCAAAATTTCCTGATACATACTGTACCTAACATTACAATTACCTTGGTCACCAATAAACAACTTCTAACAATGTTTAGTATCCATTGGTGTTTCTTAGCTCCGATCCTTCAATCCAAGATCACTTCTTACTATTGGATTGATCTTGTCCTTTATTAACAGTGCTACCCCAACTGCTTTTCCTTCTTGTCTTTGTCCTAAATCAAGAATATCTTTGGAAATTCAGTTCCCAGTTAACCCTTTAGCCACTTTTCTAAAATGACAAAAATCAAACATATTTGTATACACCTTTTACACACATCTATTGCTTGGCTATGCCGCATCTGTCTTTTACTTTTTGCTTTCATTTCTACTTCCTTTCACTATTTTTGCTTCCCTCAAATCTGACAACTCTGTCAGGTTCCCATCCCACTGTTAAGTGAGTTTAGATCCTCCCCAAAAGCACTTGTGAATCTCCCTGTGAGGACGTTAGTCCAATCCTTCAAAGGTGTAGCCTGTCCATCTTGTACAGTTCCTACCTGCTCCAGAATAAGTTCCAATGCCTCAAAAATCTGATGCCCTCCCTCTACACTAGTTCTCCAACCAACCTTAAAATCATTCAAATTCTCCTATTACCATGCTCACAATCAAGTGGAGCCTGATGTAATCCTAGGATTATTGATTTAGAGGCTCTGCTTTTCAATGTCCTTCCTACCTTCCTGAAATCTGCTTTCAGGATTTCATCTCTCTCCCTACCTAAATCACTGGTAGCATCCTGAACCACAACCACTGCCTATTCACACTCCCCAAAATAACATCCTGCAGTTGCTCCAACATCTTACTGGGTGGGACTATAGCAACCTGGAGTCATATGTACAACCACAGAATCCCCTATGTTTTCCCCTAAGTAATGAATCCACTATAACGACTGCTCTTGCCCTCTTCCCCCTGTCCTCCAGTACAGCTGAGCTATTTGTGGTATCTCTGACTATATTTCCTCCAAGGAACTGACCCCCTGTAAAAACAATTAATGACCAGGACTTGTGTATCAGTACCCATTCAGTCTTTACCACCTTGTTCCTAGCCTACAGTGTGAACACATTCTAATCATGCTATCCATGTAACATTTTATCTTATGGATGTACCACAGTGACTCTGGCCAGTGGTCAAGCACCAAAATCAGAAACTCACTTTTCTGCAGTTGGAGGCATTTCCTGTACGTATGGTTACCTGGGTCACCAGTAGCAACCACAACCTCCCATGTACTAGAGAACATTCAACAGGACCAGGCTGCCCTACTATGCCTTAACTTTATTTTACTTTGCCTTGAAACTATTGATGCACCTTACTCATATTGATAAAACTCAGTAATACTTAGCACACTTTACTAGTTGCAATAAATCTCACTTAAAGTATCTCTTTGGTAGACAAACGGGAGGCTAGAAGAACACAGCAAGCCAGGTAGCATCTGGAGGAAAGGAGCAGCCAATGTTTCGGGTATTACCCTTCTTCAGGACTGGATTTGGGGGGTAGGGGGAGCTGCAGATAAAGAGAAGAGAGGAGGAGTGGAGGCGGAACGGTGATGATAGGTAGACACTGGTTGAAAGGAGGGATGAATCCGGTTGGTAGTTAGAAGAGAGGGGCAGAGGGTGGAATGGAATGGAGGAGGTGGGGCTGGAAAAAGAGCCGACGGATGGGTGGGAAGGTTATTCGAAATTAGAGAATTCAATGTTGAGTCCTCCGGGCTGTAGGGTGCCCAGGCAGAAGATAAGGTGTTGTTCTTCAAATTTGCATTGTGAGTCACTGTGACACTGGAGGAGGCCGAGGATGGACATGTCGAGGGGGAGGGGTGAAAGGACAGGGACGTTAGGTTAGCCATTATGGACCAGGCAAAAATGCTCAGTGAAACGATCACCTAGTCTATGTTTGGTCTCATCGACATAGGGAAAACCACATCAGGAGCACCAGATGTAATAGACTAGGCTGGAGATGATGGAGGTGAAGCTCTGTCTCACTTGGAAGGACTATTTAGGGCCCTGAATGGAGGGGATGGAGGTGGTGTGTGGACAGATGCTACAGATTTTACAGTTACAGGTACTGAGTGGGTTGGAGTGGTTGGTGGGGAGTGTGGCGTGAACTAAGGAGAGGGGAAGGGAATGGTCTTTGCAGAAGGCAGGTCTTTGCAGAAGACAGAGAGGAGTGGAGAGTGGAAGATGTTCCAGGTGGTAGGGTGTAATTGGAGTTGGCAGAAGTGTTTGAGGATGATACGTTGGATGCGGAGGCTGGTGGGGTGGTAGGTGAGGACAAGGGGGATCCTGCCTTTATTATGTTTGGAGGAGGGGTGGTTAAGAGCTGTGGAACGGGGGATGGACGAAGCACAGGGAAGGGCTGTCTGGAAAACGAGAGAGGGGGAAAAGAGCATTGTTTGGAACAGGCGGACATCCAGGATGCTTGGGAGTGGAACGTCTCTTCATCAGAGCAGATATGATGGAGATGGAGGAATTGAGAAAACGGGACGGAGGTTTTGCAGGATTGAGGATGGGAAGAAATGTAGTCTAAGTAGCTATGGGAATCTGTGGGTTATGTCAGTCCGTAAACTGTCACCAGAAATGGAATCAGAGAGATCAAGAAAAGGGAAGCAGGTATCTGAGATAGACCAAGTGAATTTGAGGGCAGGGTGGAAGTTGTTAGCGAAGTCGATGAACAGCTCCAGTTCAGCCTGGGAACAGGATGCAGCACCAATGCAGCCGTTGATGTAACGGTGGAAGACTTGGTGAACAGAACCCGTGTACATACTGAAGTGGGACTGTTTGACATAACCTACAAAAAGGCAGGTGTGGCTGGGGCTCATGTGAGTGCCCATGGGAACCCCCTGGATTTGGAGAAAGTGGGAAGAATTAAAGGAAAAGTCATTGAGGGTGAGGACTAGTTCAGTGAGGCAGAGAAGGGTATTGGTTGGGGGGAGCTGGATGGGTCTGTCGGAGAGGAGTAAACTGAGGGCCTGTAGGCCATCCTTGTTGGCTTTGGATGTGTATAGAGATTGAACATCCATAGTAAAGATGAAGAACTGGGGGCCAGGGAACTTGAAGTTACCAAAGAGGTGTAGGGTGTGGTTTGTGTCCTGGATGTAGGTAGGGAGCATCTGGACCAAGGGAGAAGAGAATGGAGTCAAGGTAGGAAGAGATGAGTTCAGTGGGGCAGGAGCATACGGAGATGATGGGTCGGCTGGGGGTAGTTGGGCTTGTGGATCTTGGGGAACAGGTAGTGCAGAGCTGGGGGACTATAAGGCTGTAGGTGGTGGTGATGGCGGGGGAAAGGGGGAAAAGGTCACCAGAAGCGATAAGGTCATGCACAGTGTGGGAGACAGTAGCTTCATGAGCTTTCGTGGGGTCGTGGTCAAGAGGGAAGTACGACGTGCCGTCAGAGTTGGCATTCGGCCTCTGTGACATCGAAGTACTCAATGTTGCATTGGTAGTTGGTAACGAAGAGGTCCAGGGCAGGTAAGAGGCTGGCAGGGAGTGTCCAAGAGGAGGAGGAAGAAGATTGGAGGCGGGTCCCCAGAGGGTGGTTGGGAGTCTTTATTGAAGAAGGCGGCATGAAGGTGGAGGCAGCAGAAGAAGAGTTCCATGTCGTGGTGGGCACAGACCTTGTTAAGGTGGGGGTGGAGGGGCATGAACATGAGCCCTTGACTGAGGACAGACTGTTTGGCTTCAGAGAGTTCAAGGTCATGGGGAATGGTGAATATGCAGCAAGGTTCATGGGTGGGCTTTTGGGGGCTCTCAGGCTGGGTGATAGCATGTGATGGGTAAGGGTTGGACATGGTGTGGTGGGGGGGGGGGAATAGTTGGGGGGGGGGGGGGGATGGGGGGGGGGGGGGGGGGAATAGTTGTGGGAGGGTAGTGGCTGGGGAGTGGGATGGAGGATTGAATAGAGGGAGGGGTGTGGGAGAGAAAAGGTAGAGAGGAGGGAGGAGAGGTGGAGGGGTAGGGTGTATTGTGAGGATGGACAGATAAGGAAGGAGAGGTGTGTTGGTTAGCTGTAGGTGGGCAATAGGACCCAGGAGTGACCCTGCGGATAGGAGTCCGTGCGTTGTTTGGAGAGTGGGTGGAGTCTGGAGTGGAGGTGGAAGTTGCAGGAAGTTGAGGCAGGTCTGTTTTACCTAAGAACTGAATTCCCACGTGAACCTAGCCCCTTGATTTGCATTTGACTGACTGTGTGATTTAAAAACATGTTTTTTTTAAGAAACGTAACCTGTTTCCCTAATCAACCTGTTTGGAGATGTTATTACACATCTCTGGAGCAAGTGGGACTTGAACACACATCTCTTGAACCCAGTGCCTCCACCCCTGTACCATAAGAGGACCCCAAAATGTTAACCTGAGAACCTGGATTATAAACCCAGTGACATTATCAATACCCCACACCTATGTGGCAAAAAATACCAAACTGTCTCTTATTCAGAGTCTCTAATGAGTTACTAGCTAATTTAACTTCCTGTTATAGTAATTAACACAATTTAAACCAAATACTTTCAGCTGATAAACAGATAACTGCCACTACCAGACAGTCCCCAACAAGGCAATCTAATTTACTTGAAAGTTATTAGTTACATGTCAGAGTCTAACTTTAATCTGCATTTACAATTTAGAAAAACTTCCCAGAGCTTACCATGTGAGTCTATGACACTCAGGCATGGTCTCCCACCTGTGTAATTCTTACTGACCATATCAGCCATAATGATTTTCTCACTGCTCTTTCTTGATTGATTGCAAATGGTTTAAGTCTTTCCATCCATTTTACTCCTTTACTAGCTAATATTACTGGGTTGTTATTTGTGTTTTCTTCTAAGGAGAGGCATAAAATATCTGTTCAATACTTCTGCTATTTCCTTGTTTCCCATTAATTCCAGACAGACTCACTAGAGGACCAAAAATCACTTCAGTTAAGATGTTCTGTTTTAAACCCTCACTATCTGCATTTGCATTTCTTGCTATTCGTCTCTCCTACTCTAATTTCTCCCTTTTTGAAGTCACTCTTTGCCAGTGCATTACATGATATATTTTACTTTTCCACTTACAGCATTCAAGAAGAGAGCTATATGAAAAAATTGATTAGAATAGCATTCTTTCATTTGCAGGTGGTGGAAATTTAATGCTTGCTATGCAGGATCTTTACAATGCGAGAATGGTTTTCATGTCATCAGTTAACGTTGGTTTCAAACCTAACTTAAAATAGATTTTTCTAACCTACTGCTCACAATTCCCTGGAAAACTAGAGTGCAGACTAGCTGTACAATTACCATAAATCATCAATCTTTTAGAGGAGATAGGTCATGCCTAACAAAATTCTGTCACTTTCTTGAGAGCATTATAAATAATGTTAACAGTGGAATTAATGCCAGGGTTATTTATTCTGAATTCTGAGAGGGTCCTAAAGAAAAGCCTTCTAATTAAGTTAAAAGGAAATACCATGTTTCATATTTCTCTAAAATAGTAAGTTAGAAAAAGACAAGGAAAAATAATGTATTATTTTTTAGTACATTAACACTTCTTTAATAATAGATTTCAGCATTTTTCCTGACAAGTGATATTAGGCAAACTGACTTGACATCCCTGTTTTCTCTCTCCCTCTTTTATTGAAAGCCAGTATTACAACTTCCTATCCACTGAGACCATACTAGATTCTAGCGGATTTTAAGAAATTCCAGTATCAATGGACTGTGGGTGGCCAGTAAAGTGGCTCAATCTATGAAAGAGTAAAGGGAGAGAAGCATTTATAACACTGCTTTTTGTTGATTGGCTATTCAACTGTGGAGGTAATACTCCTCTTTCAGATTCACCCACGAGAATAGCTATTTGGACTAGATATTGGAGGTACTGCAACAGATCCTTTTCCTTAATCACGATATATTGCCAACTGTCCATGGCTGACAAAGATTGTTGGCAATGTGTGGTGTAGCTATCGATATTCCACCAATTCCTGCCTGTTTTAACAATTCTAGCATTGGTGACTGTGCCAATAGGTCC
>NW_025971483.1:0-10628 GCF_021869965.1 Rhincodon typus
TGATGAAGGGTCTAGGCCCGAAACGTCAGCCTCTCTGCTCCTATGATGCTGCTTGGCCTGCTGTGTTCATTCAGCCCTGCACCTTGTTGTCTCGGATTCTCCAGCATCTGCAGTTCCTACTATCTCTAATATCTCCTGTATCTTTGTTTTAAATCTACCAACCTTTAGCCATGACTTCTTATCTAGATTGCCCCACAAGGGGAAATCATCCCCTTCTACATCAGTGTTGTCAATTCCCTTTAATATTGTAGAGCTCAATTAGATCACCCCTCATTCTTCTCAAATCCAATGAGTATAGGCCTAAATGGTTCAACCAGGATCTTGGGTTCATGTCGCACTACAGGTGAACCCGCTGCATTATATGCATGCGCACACGCTCCCATGCGAGCACACACATCCATATAAATCAATGGGGTGAATTTGCATTTGCAGATTTGTAATTGCAGATACATTCTATTTTGTTCAAAAAGCACACAGTTTGTATACAGTCAATGTGGCATTTTATAAGTTCCTACTTTGGAAATAAAATCAGTCTGACTCCAAGTTAAAACACAGACAGATTCTAAACAAGGCCTCACACTTAACATGCATTGTCTGACCTGAGATGCCACCTCTGGTATAGTGATATAACCTTTAGTTATCTTGGGACATGACTTGAAAGAAATTCTGGGATTTGCATATTAATTAATCAAAACCTGCATCTCCTTTCTAACTGATTAAAGATTTAACAGCCAGCTTAGGTTTGTTCAGTATATTCGCATCAGTTCTATTACCCTTTGATCTTTTGCTTATAAATTCTGTGTCTGATACTACCTCTCTCACTGACACCTGAAAAAGGACTGAGGCTCCGAAAGCTTGTGTTTTCAAATAAACCTGTTGAACTATAACCTGGTGTCGTGTGATTTTTGACCTTGTCCACCCCAGTCCAACACCAGCACCTCCACTTCAATCTCTCTTCATAAGACAAACCTCTCATCTCTGGAATCAATCTAGTGAAACTTTTTTGAACTGCTTCCAATGTAATTACACCCTTACTTAAGTAATGAGACTAAAACTGTATACAGTTCTCCAGATGTGGTCTTATCACTGCCTTGTACAATTGGAAAAATACACTTCCCTACTTTTACACACTATTTCTTTAGCAATAAATGCTAAAATATCTTCTGCCCTCCTTATTTCCTGCTGTACCTGTATACTGATACTGTATACTGTACCTAAATCATGCACATGGACACACTCCCAGCACTGAAACATTTTGAAGTTTTTCTCCATTTAGATAATAAATTACCTTTTTATTCTTCTGGCCAAAGTGGATAACCTCACATTTAAACTCCATCTGCCAAATTTTGGCCCATTCACCTAACCTGTCCATTTCCTTTAGAAAATTTCTTACTTCTTTGTCGCAACTTACTTTCTCAACTGTTTTAGCGTCAATTGCAAATTTGGTGATAGTACTTTCCATCACTGCATCCAAGTTATGAATGTAAATTGTGAACAGTTAGGGCCCAAGGACCAAGCCCTGTGGTATCTGAGCACCTTTATGAAAATAAAATGTAATGATTATCGATTTGACATTGCCATGTTGAAAGTCTGGTTTTTAAAACATTGTTTGCTGAACTAACAGTTTCCATGAGTTTACCAGCCGTCTCCAACATGTGCTTTAGTACATTTCCCTCTGACTCTCCCTGTCATTGTAGGACACTGAATACAATCCGGGTGGAGGGACCCTACTCCATAATAGACCACATTGGCTCTAGAGGTTTGCTTGGGTGACTGGGTGCCATCTTGCCAGGGGGAAGGTTGACCCACTATGACCGGAATATCAAACAGCCAGAGGGGGCAGGGAGGATGAAGGTGATGGGTCTGGCCACTCCTGCAATGTCCTGAGTAGAGGCTGTGGAGGGGCTTGTGTTTGTGTGCCTCATGGCAGTGCCCTGTCTCCATCCGAGGAGAGGGCACCAGGATGAGGGAGAAAGATCCTCATCTCACTCTGGATCTACGTTTTTGTCCTGAAGACAAATACATGGGGTGATGCAGTATGGGTGTTCTTGACTCTCCTGCAGCTCTTGAGGGTCCTAGGCCTGTCTCTCATTGGCAGTTTCCATGGAGACAGACAGACTGTAGTAGGCTGCACTGCAGCAGAGTCAGGTTAAGAACAGGCAGTGTGTCAGTGGACTCAGCTTCTCCATGACGAGGGTAAGTGCCTCCTGTATGTCTCCCTGCTGCTGCTGCTCTTTCTTGTGCATCTGGATAAAGTTCCTCATGGCTGGCATCACAGGGTCATCTCCTGCTTAGTCTTGCCAGTTCTCTGAATGCCAGTGGCCTGGGGTGTTTCTCCTTCGCCCATCTGTGGAGCAGTTGGTGTGCAGCCTTATAGAGCTCACTCAGTATTCGCATCTGCATTGCTGGGGGGAGTCCACAAGGCAGTGCAGAACCTCCAATACTTTCCCATGATGAGGTCAGGCAGCTCTCCTGTATAAGAACAGGCTGGCCCTTCATGTTTCAAAGTTTGCGGATGATACACAGATGGAGGGACAGGTAGTGTTGAGGAAGCAGGGAGGCTGCAGAAGGACTTGGATAGGCTAGGAGAGTGAGCAAAAAAGGGGCAGATGGAACACAATGTAGGAAAGTGTGAGGTGTTGTGCACTTTGGTAAGAAGAATAGAGGTGAAGACTATTTTCTAAATGGGGAAAGTCTTCAGAATTCTGAACCACAAAGGGACTTAGGATTCCTAGATCAGAATCTCTTGAGGTTAACATGCAGGTTCAGTCAATAGTTAGGAAGGCAAATGCAATGATAGCATTCATTTCAAGAGGTCTAAATTACAAGAGCAGAGATGTACTGCTGGCCCTGTATAAGGCTGTGGCCAGACGGCATTTGGAATATTGTGAGCAGTTTTGGACCCTCTATCTGAGAATGTGTTGGCCTTGTGGAAGGTCCAGAAGAGCTTACAAGAATGATCCCAGGGATGAAGGCTTGTCATGTGAGAAGCAGTCGAGGACTCTGGGTCTGAACTCGATGAAGTTTAGGAGGATGAGGGGGAGATCTGATTGAAATTTGCAGAATACTTGGCGGGCTGGATAGAGTGGACATGGAGAAGATGTTTCCACTAGTAGGAGAGACTAGGACCAGAAGGGACAGGCTCAGAGGGAAGGGACAACCATTTAGAACGGAGATGAGAAATTTCTTCAGCCAAAGTGTGGCAAATCTGTGGAATTCGTTGCCACAGAAGGATGTGGAGGCCAAGTCATTGAGTATATTTAAGGCAAAGGTAGGTTCTTAATTAGTAATGGGATCAAGTGTTATGGTTAGAAGGCAAGAGAATGGGGTTGAGAAACATATCAGCTATGACTGAATGGTGGAGCAAACTCAGTGGGTCAATTGGCCTAATTCTGCTCCTATATCGTACGGTCTTGTGGTGTTATACACCTATAGGACATAAGAGTCAGAAGGTATTGCAGGCACTAGTTAGTTGTGGTGTTCAGTGCCTGGTTAATGTGACCATTGTAGTGTAATTTATGCAAGTATTGGGATATAGATGTCTCTGCATCCGCATACAAGCAGTCCCTGTCTTCTCCTGCCAGGGTAAGAATCCTTTCCTCTGAAACGATGAGGGCAAGGGCATCTGGTATCCCATCACCTGTACTGTGCCTTGGGGCCCTGTTATGGGCTGTCTTCTCCTGTCATTACTTCATGGGGATGAATGAGTAAGACACAATGGAGGGCACAACTGTTAGGGTTGGTGCACATGGGAGAAAGAATTTTTTCACTCATGAGACATGGGCATTGCTGGCTGGACCAGCATTTATTGTCCATCCCTAGTTGCCCTTGAGAAGGTGGTGGTGAGCTGCCTTCTTGAACTGCTGCATGTCGTAGGAGAGGCAGATCCAGGACTTTGACCTAGCGATAGTGAAGGAACAGCAATACATTTCTCTGTCAGGATGGTGAGTGGCTTGGAAGGAAACTTGGTGGTGTTTCCATGTATCTTTTACCCTTGTCTTTCTAGATGAAGTGATTGCAGTTTTCTCAGGTTCCTTGATGAATTTCTGCAGTGCGTCTTGTAGTTAGTACACACTGCTGCTACTGAGCATCAGTGGTGGAACAAGTGAATAGTTGTGAAAGTATTTCAAGGGAGCGATGAGGCAGTGCAGAGGTCATGCAGGGTTAGTGGTGTGCGAGGATAGGGAGTGTGAAAGTGTTTGAGGTAAGGTGTTTGATGCGACAGAGGAGCTGTCAGAATATGAGTCTTGGTGTGAAGTGGGTGTGTTGGCACAGGTAAGAGAGAGGTACCAGAGACCTGGGTATAGATTTTACCTTGGTGGAAGTAGAGGTGGTCATTGAGCTTCTTCCTGAACTGCTGCCTAGTCCACCTGCCCCTGGAGATGGCAGTGACCTGGGTAGTGAACTCCCACCAAGTTGGCATGGTATAGTGGCATGGCATCTTCTGCTAGTCCACTATGCAGAGGACTCCTCTCCAGCACCTTGACCTTGATGCCGGCCTCCCCTTCTCCACCATCGCTCGTCGCTCCTTCCACAGCTAAGGAGCATGTATTCCAGATGGCACCATCCTGCAGGTAGGAAGCGGGGCTTTGGAAGGTGGCACGGCCACAAGGGATGCTGGTCTTGGGCATTTCCGCTGAGTGGCGAGTTGCCTGGGGACAATGGGTAGTGGGATGAGGCAGAGATAGGACGTGATTCTTGCATGAGAACACAAACCGTGACCAGCTGGTAAAATATGCCAAGAAAACTCAGTCGACCTTACAGTGAGAATCACCCCACATAATGCGGCGTGAGTCGGACTTATCCAAACAACTGTAAGGCTCACCCTGTGGTTTAGTTTCATTTCAGATTTATTCAGTGCGGTCCAGGGAAATCTGGAGGTTTGTTTTCAATGCATGCATTGTAATGAGGTTTTGTATTTTTAAGCAGGAAGTGAACAGCGCTGTGAGAACTCATCAAGCGTGCCCGTGAAATTTTGGACAAAGGTGTTGAAAATTGATCGAAAACAAGCATTGTTTCATCTTAAAAAAATGTATTCAATTAGAATTACAACTCTTAAGTTGTGAAAATTCATCAATAAATTAAAAGCGAGGGATTGGTCTTTTTGATGCTAAAACATGAACGTCCTCAACGTAGGAGGCAAAAAGGCAAAATTGAGATGATAATTCAGGGCATCATTTTCAGATTTTTCTAGCGTGAGGAATGCTGTAAATAGTGAAGATGGTAACGGATAGCAGGAGACACTGTACAACCTTCCAATCTTGATTGGAGTCATAGAGGTCTGCAGCACCGAAAAAGACATGTTGGTCCATCGAGTTTGCAACTGGGCTAGGTGCTGTTAGAAATAGTTGAATTGGGCACATTTTGAAAGTGTATCTGTGCTCACAATTGAGGATGGTGTATTTTTTTTAACCAGTGGATTTGAAACATTAATGCATTTGATTCTTCTTTAGCTTGTTTTATGCACTTTGTTGCAAACCTCACAATAAGACTGATATCATAGTAATTTTAAAAAAAAAAATTCATTTGTAGTATGTGGGTGTCGCTGGATGGCCAGCATTTATTGCCCATCCCTAGTTGTCCCTTGAGAAGGCGGTGATGAGTTGAACCGCTGCAGACCCCCTGCTGTGGGTTGACCCACAATGCCGTTAGGGAGGGACTTCCAGGATTTTGACCCAGCAACAGTGAAGTAGCAGTGATATATTTCCAAGTCAGAATGGTGAGTGGCTTGGAGGCGTACCTCAAGGTGGTGATGTTCCCCTATATCTGCCGCCCTTGCCCTTCTCGATGGAAGTGGTCATGCGTTTGGAAGTTGCTGTCTGATGTTCTTCAGTGAATTTCTGTAGTGCATCTTGTAGATAGTACACACTGCTGCTACTAAGCATTAGTGGTGGAGGAAGTCAATGCTTGTGGATGTAGTGCCAAACAAGTGGGCTGCTTTGTCCTGGATGGTGTCAAGCTTCTTGAGTGTGTTGGAGCTACACTCATTCGGGCAATTGGGGAGTATTCCATCACACTCCTGACTTGTGTCTTGTAGATGGTGGACAGGCTTTGGGGAGTCAGGAGGTGAGTTACATGCTACAGTATTCCTCATCTCTGACCTGCTCTTGTAGCCACTGTGTTTATGTGTGAGTCCAGTTGAGTTTCTGGTCAATGATAACCACTACGATGTTGATAATGGGGATTCAGTGATGGTAATACCATTGAATGTCAAGGGGTGGTTTTTAGATTGTCTCTTATTGGTGATGGTCATAGCCTGGCATTTGTGTGGTGAGAATGCTACTTGCCACTTATCAGCCCAAGCCTGGATATTGTCCAGATCTTTTTGTATTTGAATGTGGATTGCTTCAGTATCTGAGGAGTCACAAATGGTGCTGAACATTGTGCAATCATCGGCGAACATCCCCACTTCTGACCTTATGATGGAGGGAAGGTCATTGATCAGGCAGCTGAAGATGATTGGGCCTAGAACACTACCTTGAGGAACTCTTGCAGAGATGTCCTGGAGCTGAGATGCCTGATCTCCAACAACCACGACCATCTTCCTATGTGTCAGGTATGACTCCAACCACCTGATGCCCATTAATTGCAGTTTTACTAGGGCTCCTTGATGCCACACTTGGTTGAATGCAGCACTGAAGACAAGGGCTGTTACTCTCACCTCACCTGTGGAATTCAGCTGTTTTGTCCAAGGTTGAATTATGGCTGTAATGAGGTCAGGAGCTGAGTGCCCTGCTGGAACCCAAACTGGGCGTCACTGAGCAGGTTATTGCTGAGCAGGTGCTGCTTGATAGCACTGTTGATGACACCTTCCATCACTTTACTGATGATCGAGAGGAGACTGATGGGGCGGTAATTGGCTGGATTGGATTTGCCCTGCTTTTTGTGTACAGGACATACTTGGGCAAGTTTCCACATTGTTGGGTAGACACCAGTGTTGTAACCATACAGGAACAGATTGACCAAGGGAGCAGCAAGTTCTGGAGCACAAGACTTCAATACTGTTGCTGGAATGCTGTCAGGGCCCATAGCCTTTGCAGTATCCAGTGTCTCCAACCGTTTCTTGATATCACGTGGAGTGAATCAAATTGGCTGAAGACTGGTATCTGTGATGCTGGAGACCACTGGAGTAGGCTGAGATGGACCATCCACTCGGTACTTCTGGCTGAAGATTGCTGCAAATGCTTCAGCCTTATCTTTTACACTGATGTGCTGGGCACTTCCATCATTGAGGATGGGGATATTGGTGGAGCCTCCTCTTCCAGTGAGTTGTTTCATTGTCCACCACCATTCATGATTGGATGTGGCAGAACTGCAGATCTTAGATCTGATTGGTTGTGGGATCACTTAGCTCTGTCTATCACTTGCTTTCGCTGTTTGGCGTGCAGGTAGTCCTGTTTGGTGGCTTCACCAGGTTGATAGCTCATCTTCAGGTATCCCTGGTGCTGCTGCTGACATGCCCTCCTGCACTCTTCATTGAGCCAGGGTTGATCCCCTGACTTGACGGTAATGGTGGAGTGGAGGATATGCCGGGCCATGAGGTTACAGATTGTGCTGGAGTACAATCCTGTTGCTGTTGATGGCCCACAGTGCCTCATGGATGCCCAGTCTTGAGTTGCTAGATTTGTGTGAAGTCTGTCCCAATGAGCATGGTGATAGTGCCACACAGCACGATTGAGGTTATTCTCAATGTGAAGGCGGGACTTTGTCTCCACAAGGACTGTGCGATGGTCACTCTTACCGATACTGTCATGGACAGATGCAGCTGCAGCTGGCAGGTTAGTAAGGATGAGGTCAAGTATGTTTTTCCCTTTTGGTTCCCTCGCCACCTGCCGCAGACCCAGTCTAGCAGCTATGTCCTTTAGGACCGGACCAGCTCGATCAGCTGCTGAGCCACTTTTGGTGGTGGACGTTGAAATCCCCCACCCAGAGTACATTTTGTGCGCTTGCCATCCTCAGTGCTTCCTCCAAGTGTTGTTCAGAATGAAATTACATGTGACGTTTATGAGCAATCGATTCAGCTGAAAAAATTTGGTTTGCTGTGGAATTGTCTCATTGAACTGTGCCATGTTACTGAGAAGATTGGGAGCCATTGCGATTGATTCTTGACTATCAAGGGAGTCAAAGTTAATTGGCGGTAATTGGGAATGTGTAATTGAGGAAACAATCGGATCAGCCATATTATTGAATAGTGGGGCAGGATCGAGGGGCTAAATAGCCTACTCCTGTTCCTAATCCATTTGTCCACGATGTCTGTATATTATAACTAGAAATGCCACCAACAGCATGGGTTCAATCCCTGCACTGGCTGAGGTCACCGTGAAGGACTTCCCCACTCAATCCCTCCCTTTGCCCGAGGCATATTGACCTTCAGGTTAAACCACCATCTGTAATGAGAGAGCAGCCTAATGGCCTGGTAGGACTATGGCAATTTTACCTTTACTAGAAATTAATAGTCAATTCATGAAGAATTTCAAGTTCACACTCAGTAGAGGGTAATTTGCTGATTGATAACTGAATTAATTAGGGAATTCATATGTAGGGTTTATGAATGTCTGTCTGATTTGCATTCAAAACACAGATCAAGAAATAGGTGAACAAAGTTACAGTGCAAATTATGCAATCTACAAAAATCATTCAACGTACACTGTTCTTTTTTCGGGTGAAGGTCATTTTTCTAATTTAAATTAGCGGTAGTTTTTTGCTGTTATACTAACGGTGCTTTGTGACTGCACTAACAGCTTATTGATGACCATTTCTATGCAGCTCACAGTGGCTGTTGTTGTGGTTTGCTGCTTTGCCTGAGGCTAGTGGGAGGAGAAAAAAAAATTTAAAAACTCCATTCTATATTGATGTAACTGTGAGTCACCATGTAGCTGTCACTTGCTGCAGAGCTTTCTGCTCTATTCAGCACCAGCAGGACAAATAGCAGCCAACAAACACACAACTCTTTTACTGACACACATGAAGCGTGATTTTATCTCTGACAGCAATGTCCATGTGCTCAGGAATTTGGCTGTAGCGTGGTCTGGACAGTGGATGAAGAAATGCAATACTTAGATGATGCAGAAGAGCTGCTGTTGCTACCATGGATATTTGATGTTTTCAAATTAAGTGAATCCTTTGAAAACTTTATCTGCATTTTGCATTATTTTTCTGAAAATTTCAAGATTGCCGGATGGATAAATGTCCTTGGAATGGACACACTAGCAGGATTTGCTTCTTTGCTTTTCTTTTGCGCTATGTGATCTGAATCAAGAAATATTTCTTCGATCTGAAGGGTGTGTGATTTAATGCTTGACTCATGTATGGTGCCAGTGCTGTGCTTCCTCCCAGTTTTGCCTATCATTCCAGTAACCTCCAGCAACTGTGTAAAGGCAGCAATAAGGAGGATCAGTTGAACAGAAACCTGGGCCTCATTGTAATAGGGTGAGTAAAGGATAGATCCATTGATAAATTTAGTGATCTTTTTGTTCTGCCTGGTGAAGCATTGTGCATCTTCCAAAATAGGTCTGCATACAGTTTCAGTATCTACAAATTCACAGAATATTAATCAATCTTTATTAAAAACATATATACTGGTTATAGTTACATAATTGGGGAGCAGTTTTGTAAGATTCTTTTCTTCTAATATATCTTGTGGACAAAGAGTTATTTTTAAATCCATTTCAAGTGAATAATTAAGATTCACACACCTGTGCTCCTAGACATTAAACGACTGGTGTTTTCTCTTTTTATTGTTGCTTTTGGAACCCTGCTGTTGTTGATTTCATTACTTCAGTTAAAAAGAACAGAAAGAAACCTTTGACAACAAGGTGCAGGGCTGGATGAACACAGCAGGCCAAGCAGCATCATAGGAGCAGAGAGGCTGACGTTTCGGGCCTAGACCCTTCATCAGAAAAGGGGGAGGGGAAGGGGGTTCTGAAATAAATAGGGAGAGAGTGGGAAGCGGATAGAAGAGGGATAGAGGAGGGGATAGGTGGAGAGGAAACAAACAGGTCGAAGAGGCGGGGATGGGGCCAGTAAAGGTGAGTGTGGGTGGGGAGTTAGGGAGGGGATAGGTCAGTCCAGGGAGGACGGACAGGTCAAGGGGGCGGGATGAGGTTAGTCGGTAGGAGATGGAGGTGCGGCTTGAGGTGGGAGGAGGGGATAGGTGGGAGGAAGAACAGGTTAGGGAGGCAGGGACGAGCTGGACTGGTTTTGGGATGCGGTAGGGGAAAGGGACATTTTGAAACTTGTGAAATCCTCATCCCTTACACCCCGTCCATGCAATAAGAACCAAAAAAGAATCCCCCTCGTCCTCACGTACCACCCCACCAACCTCCGGATCCAACGCATCATCCTCCGACACTTCCGCCATCTGCAATCCGACCCCACCACCAAAGACATCTTTCCCTCCCCACCCTTATCGGCTTTCCGGAGGGACCACTCTCTCCGTGACTCCCTTGTCCGCTCCACACTCCCCTCCAGCTCCACCACACCCGGCACTTTTCCCTGCAACCGCAGGAAGTGCTACACCTGCCCCCATACCTCCTCCCTCACCCCCATCCCAGGCCCCAAGAAGACTTTCCACATCAAGCAGATGTTCACCTGCACATCTGCCAATGTGGTATACTGCATCCGCTGTA
>NW_025971484.1:0-3362 GCF_021869965.1 Rhincodon typus
CGCGCTCTCTCGCTTTGTCTGTCACGCGCGCGCTCTCTCGCTTTGTCTGTCACGCGCGCGCGCTCTCTCTCTCTCTCTCTCTCTCTCACGGTCATGGTTCTTCGGTTTTCAGCTCCGGCGTCATGGGTGGTGACCAGTTCTCCTCGAGCACGGCTGACCAGATGCACGCTTGCAACTGGATCCGGAACCACCTGGAGGAGCATCCGGATACCTGCCTGCCAAAGCAGGACGTGTACGACGCCTACAAGTGAGTCGCTCCTCACACGGCAGGGAAAGTCCCAGGAGACCAGAGACACCGTTTCCAGCCCAACATGACTCTTCTTTGGAACCAAAAGTGGCTGAGAAATGGTGGTTCTAATATTTTAAACAACGTGGGGGGTGAGGGAGGATTTGACCAGCTTGTCAGGGTGCCCAGGGCAAAGGAGTGGTAAAGGAGAGATTGAGATGTTAAAGAGGTGTAAATGATTGGGTTAAAGTCTGGATCATATAAGAGCAAAGTCGACTAGATGAGGCTGTGGGTGGTGGTGGGGTCTGAGCATGAGAGACATACAAGGGACAGAGGTCCTACTCTGACACTCTGGAGATCCGTGTTGAAGCCAAGAGTCTATAAAATGCCCAAGTGAAATACGGGGTGGTGTTGCTCCAGCTTACCTGGCCTGGTCTACATGTGACTCCAGACCCACAGCAATGTGGTTGACTCTTAACTGCCCTCGGGGCAATTAGGGATGGGGCAATAAACGCTGGCCTAGCCAGCAACGCCCATTTTAAAAAAAAAAAAAATTCTCTTGCCCAGAAAGCGGTGGGGGTTGGGTCACTGAATATATATCAAGGCAGGTTTCTGATCTTTGAGGTCGTTGAGTTATTGGGGCAGAACAAGGGGAGATCTCCCACTCTCCCTCTGTGTCCCACCTCGTTCACCCCTCTCTCTCACTTGCACCCCCCAACCCTGCCGCACCCACCTCTCTCCTTCTCCCCCCAACCCTGCCACACCCACCTCTCCTCCCCCCACACCCCCAGCACGCACCTCCCCCTCCCCCGCCCCCCCTCACCCAGCGGTGTAGGCACAATACTGTGAGGGAGGGAGTTCCAGGATCCAACAACGGGGAAGGAACGGCTGATATATTTCCAAGTCGGGATGGTGTGTGTGTGTGTGAGGACGGTGGGTTGCAGGGGGCTGGTGTTCCCCTGTATCTGCTGCCCTTGCCCCCTTTAGGGGGTAGAGGTCCCGGGTTTGGAAGGTGCTGTCTAAGGAGCCTTGGGGAGTCGCTGTAGATGGTACACACTGCTGCGACTGAGCATCGATGGCAGAGGGAGCAGGTGCTTGTGGATGTGGTGCCAATCCAAGGGGGGGGGGTGGTGCTTTATCCCTGGGCGGTGTTGAGCTTCTCGAGTGTTTGTCGGAGCTGCCCCCATCCAGGGCAAGTGGGGAGTATTCCCTCACACTCTTGCCTTGTGCCTTGTCGATGGTGGGACAGGGCTTTTAGGGGTCGGAAGAGGAGTTACTCGCTGCAGGATTCCCAGCCTCTGACCCGCTCTTGTAGCCGCTGTGCGTTTATGACTGGTGCAGGTCAATTTCTGGTTAATGGTAACCCCCAGGATATTGTTAGTGGGTTGGGGGGGAATGCAGGGGAATGTCAAGGGGTCGACAGTTAGATTCTCCTTTCGGTGGTACACACAGTGAGCAAACAGTAGCATGAAGAGAATGAGGAGGGAATGGGGATGTGGTAATAAATATGGACCATTCCTGTTCTCTCTTCCAGGCGATACTGTGACAATCTGTCTTACCGACTCCTGAGTGCTGCAAATTTTGGCAAGATCATGCGAGATGTCTTCCCGAACTTCAAGGCTCGACGGTTGGGAGGGAGAGGTCAATCCAAATATCCTTTCCAAGCATTTGTGTAAAAAAAGGAGCATGTATATCGTTTCAGTACAGTGGGGCTTTGGGAAACAACTGCAGTCCCCCTCAGCTGTAAGGCACAGTGACTCAGTGGTTAGCACCGCTGTCCCACAGCGCGAGGGACCGGGTTTAATCCCAACCTCGATGTGACTGTCTGTGTGGAGTTTGCACGTTCTCCCCGTGTCTGTGTGGGTTTCCTCCGGGTGCTCCGGTTTCCTCCCACGGTCCAAAGATGTGCAGGTTAGGGTGAGTTGGCTGTGCTAAATTGTCCCGTGGTGCCCAGGGAGGTGCGGGTTGGGGTGGATTGGCCGTGCTAAATTGTCCCGTAGTGCCCAGGGATGTGCAGGTTAGGGTGGATTGGCCGTGCTAAATTGTCCCGTAGTGCCCAGGGAGGTGCAGGTTGGGGTGGATTGGCCATTGGAAATGCCGGGTTACAGGGATAGGGTAGGGGGTGGGTCTGGGTGTGATGATCTTTGGAGGGTCGGTGTGGCCTGCTTCCACACTCTGAGGATTCTGTGATTCTGAGAAGCTTCTTGACCACAGAATCAGTGTTTGAATTTCCATTCCAGACGCCTGGAGCCTATAATCCAGGCTGACCGTCACGGTGCTGAGAGCGCACTGGGCTGTCTAGGGTGGAGGGGGAGGTGGTCAGTACTGAGGGCATGCCACACTGTCCGGGGGTGGGGTCAGTGCAGAGGGAGCACCGCGCTGTCTGAAGGGTCAGCACCTTACCTCAACTGGTGGTCCAGGTCAGCAGATCACCCTCCCCATCTGTACCCGATGGGTTTTCAAAACAATGTGGCAACCTCGTGGTCAATATCACCAGCTTTTTTTATTGCAGCCTAATTGCAAACTCTGTGGGGCTTTTGGACACTGGCTGTCTGTCTCTCGGAGGCTGTGTAGTGGGAGTGTTGCGCTCGGTGCATCATTCCTGTGCTGTCTGTGTTCCTCTCGCTCGTGTTTTCATTTGCACGACGCCACTGTTCTCCCTGTGTAATCAGGCTGGTCTACGTCAGTTTGAAGTACTTGACTCATTCGAACGTACTGCTACGGTGGGATCAGGAGGAAGACCGTGGTTAACATGCCGTCACTTCCCAGCCTGGATCTGAAGCTCCCGGAGCCAGTGAGTAGGACATGGCAATGTACTGGGCACGGGTTTTTACTGTGCTCTTCAGCTGTGCCCTCATCATTTGAGAGCCGGGCAATGATCTTAAAAAACCGCCTCAATCTTTGCGAAGCCAGGACTCATTCGGAGCAAGCTCTGCACTGTCGGGGGGATTGGGTGCGCTTGGAGTGTGCTGAAGGAGAAGGGTGCGGGCGAAGTTGGGAGGGTCGGTGCTGAAGGGGAGCGGGCACGGTCGGGAGGGTCGGTGCTGAGGGGGGGAGCGCGCACTGTCGGCACCGAGGGGGGCAATGGACGCGATCAAGGAGGGTTGGCGCTGAGGGGGGTGCGGGCACGATTGGG
>NW_025971484.1:3462-10627 GCF_021869965.1 Rhincodon typus
GGGGGGGCGCGGGCGGAATCGGCGCCAGGGTTTGGGGGGGAGGGGGGATGGCGGTCGTGGTCGGTGGGGGGGCGGGGTAGCGCTTGTTTTTTCCGAGTTGCTCTCCTGTAACAGCGGATGCAATTCCGTTTCCAAGAAAGGGAAAGGTAAAAGTAATCAGTCAGGCGGTCTCCCCCATGTTTCTCTCTCTCTCTCTCTCTCTCTCCCCCCCCCCCCCCCCCCCGCCCCCGGATCAGGTCGAAGTGAAGGAGGCAGACAAGTCGAAGCAGGATGAGGTGTTGATGTCGGCAGCCATTAGCCTGATCTGTGAGTGGGCCCAGCGGGTGCTGATGAGGCAGTTCGACACGGTGGTGGACTTGGCTCGCTTCCTGGTCAAGGAGCACCTCATCAGCCCCAGGACCAAGAATGCTGCCGTGGTGATGAAGGAGCTGATGAACGGTGAGCGGCCGTCCTGGGGCCATCGGTACCACCTCCAGCCTTCCTCGTCAACCCTGGTATCTGTACCCCCACCCTCTCCCCCCCGCCCACCTCACCCCAGCACCACCGCAAACCGATCTCCCTGCAGTTCCCAGGAGATGGGACTGATTGGCCTCGTTTCCACTAGAGCGAGGGCCAATGTAGTTGAAGTGTAAAAGATCTGCTGGGTGGGTCTTGGTGACATAAGACCCACAGTCATAGGAGCAGAATGAGGCCGTTCAGCCCTTTGAGTCCGCTGTGCCATTCCATGAGATCATTGGAAGACCTGATCATCCTCAACTTCCGCTTTCCTGCCTTTCTCTCCCAATACGCCTCGATTCCCTTCCTGAATAAAAATCTCTCTGTGGCAGCCTTGGGGGAGTGGGAGGTTTGGTGGGGGTGAGGGGAGGGGGTTCTCTCCAATGCCCTAGGCCCAGTGTGTTTCCCTGCTCACTGAGGGGGGCTGAGTATGTAGCTGGGGAGAAGCCAGCAGGGCAGACAGCGTCTGTGCTGAGAAACACAATTAGTGTTTCAGGTTGATGGCCTCTCACGGGAGTGGGAGGAGAACGGGGGACACACTCCCGTGGGGGGGGGGGGGGAGGGGGGAGAGAATGGGAGACTCGCTCCCGCGGGGAGTGGTGAAGGACAGTAGCAGACAGCAGTGAAGGGGGTAAAGCTGGTTAAACATGAAGGAGAGAGGAAAAGAAGGATGGGGAGTGTCAGGGTGTGAAGAGGAGGAGCCTGGTATAAAGCTGAAATGGTAACACAGATCAGATGGACCAAATGGCCTGTTCCTTTGGCGAGAAGTCCCTGTGGGAGTGAAGTGGAGGAAGGAACGGGAACACTGACGGAGAAATGTTAAGCGGGTGTTTTCTTTTAATATGAAGTGCTTCCGTTTGCAACTTTCTCCAATCCCTGTTCCACGTGAATTTTGTTTAACTTGTAGAGAACATTCTGAAATCGCCAAAGAAGACAAAGTTCCAGCAGCAGCCCAGGAACACAGGTCAGGATGGTGAAGAGAAATCACCAGTCTCTCAGGTGAGGGCCTGATATCAACTTCCCCAGACCAGACCCCCTCAAAATATTTTAAGAAGGTAGCCCAGACCCTAACTTTTTTTCTAAATTTTTAAGGCAAATGTAACGTGCTATGTTCCTGATGTGACTGGTCAAACTCCTCAACATTAAGCAAAACACAAATTTATTTAAGCGCTATTGTTAAAACCAAAGAAAGAAGAATTTAGAATAATTCAACTCTATTGGAAACCTTAATAGAACAATAGATACAGTACCTATTACTGATCAACAGTTCCAAGATAGCAACATCCCATAAGTACACCCTGTGGCAAAAACGCAAATTCAGAAGACCATGCTTTGTCTCGCATGCAATCCAGCAGGCCAGGAAAAGAACCTGTGGCTTTTGCCTGTTATTGAGAGAGGGGAAAGATTGTTTCCACTTCCTCAAGGCCCCAGATAAACCTAAACACTTTTTCTTAAAAGAAAACCTAGAAAGCCTGGAATGTGAGGGCTAGCCACACCCATTCAGGCTGTTTCTATTGCTCTCTATTCCAAAAAAAACCCCAAAGCTCCCAAGCTGTTTACTCGAGCGCTTTTGGTAGGCAGCTCTGCGCCTCTGCCTTACAACCTCTCTCCCAAAAAAGCAAACCCAGGACAAAATAAGCTCTAAAACCTACAGCGTCATCACAATCCCCAGCCCCCACCCTTCCCCAAACGGGCTGGTTGGGCCTGGGCTTCTCCCCATCTCCACCACCCCAAATCCCTGGCTCTTTGACCGACTGTCGTAGGTGGCCTGTCGGTGTCGACCCAGTTGAAGTCGGCTGCGTCAACGCAGAATCGGGAGTTTCCCCGTGGGCTGTGACCGCTGGCTCGTGTCCTTCAGTGAGTTCAGTTTCTGTCTTTCCCAGAGACGCGGCAGTGTGCAAAGACGCGGTTCAGCCCATCATGTCTGTGCTGGGTCTCTCTCCCTCTGTGTGTGAGAGTGTGTAAGAGAACTGTCCCTAAAACAACCCTTCTCCCAACCCCTCTTCCCCCGCTGCTGCCTTCTCCCCATAACCCTGCACGTTCTCCCCTTCCAGATAACCATCCAATCCCTCATCAGGAATATAAAAGCAGGCCATTCAGCCTGTTGAGCCTGTTCCACCACTCAATGAGATCATGGCGGACTTACAGCACAGCTCTGTAGTTGGCTCATTTCTCTGAAACTTTTGTTAAGTGAAGGGATTATCTATCTCCAGTATTAAATTAACAACTGATCCAGCAGCCACTGCCGCTTGCGCAAGGGAGTTCCAAATCTCTCCCACTCTTGATGTGTGAAAGTGCTTCCTAACATCTCTCCTGAACAGTCTGGTCCTACTTATCATTCTCTGCCCTCTAGTTCTAGAATCTCCAGCCAGTGGAAATAGTTTTCTCTTTATCTGCCCTGTCTTTTCCTGTTCATATCTTGAAAGACTTCAATCTGATCAGCCCTTAACTTTACATATTCCTCAGAAGATGGGCCTAATTTGCAAAGTCTCTTCCCCCGTAACTTAACCCCTGAAGTCCAGATGTCGTTCTTGCAAATGTATGTTGTACCCCCTCCAAGGCCATCTCTCCTTGCTAAGGTGTGGTGTCCAGATCTGCATTGTACGGCAAGCCTCGATCTATCTCCAATTTGAAATTAACAGGAGTGTGAGGGAATACCCCCCACTTGCCCTGGATGGGGGCAGCTCCGACAAACACTCGAGAAGCTCGACACCGTCCAGGGACAAAGCAGCCCCCCCTTGGATTGGCACCACATCCACAAGCACCCACTCCCTCCACCACCGACGCTCAGTCGCAGCAGTGTGTACCATCTACAGCGACTCCCCAAGTCTCCTTAGACAGCACCTTCCAAACCCGGGACGTCTACCCCCTAGAGGGGGCAAGGGGCAGCAGATACATGGGAACACCAGCCCCCTGCAAGTTGAACCCCTGATTCCACCCGCCCCTCCCACACATACGCCATCCCAACTTGGAAGAATATCGTTGTTCCTTCTATTTCATAAGGTCTAACTTTGCTCAAGTCTGTTGTGTGGCACTGTATCAGACACCAGCTGGATGCCCATGTTCACCACATAAGCAGCATTACCCATATCAAGCTTCTCTGTTACTTCAAAAACCTCCCAACTTATCTAAACACTCCCTTTCCTCTTGACACCTATATGGCTTTTGTAAATTAACTCACATTTATCTACCAGACTATTGATTCTGAACTAACTTTTCTTGAGGCACCTCACCGTCAATGTTAAAGCCTTACGGTTCCGAGGATAATATTTTGAACAGGCTGGGGTGGAGGGGGGAGGTGGGGAGCGGGGCGATGATTGCAATTTGCTGCTCCTGTATTCACGAGGAGGAGTTGTCCCATTTATCCCTGGCTCAGTATTTGTCCCCCTCCCAGCCCGCACTTTCCAGAGAAAGAACAGGATCATTTTGTGGGATCTTGCTTTGGACAGAATGGCCACCGCGGCTCCGACCTTACAACAGTGACGAAAACAGAAGTCGCTGGGAAAGCTCAGCAGGTCAGAAGAGTCACCGGACCCGAAACGTTAACTCTGATCTTTTCTTCACAGATGCTGCCAGACCTGCTGAGCTTTTCCAGCAACTTCTGTTTTTGTTCCTGATTCACAGCACCGGTTTTTACAACAGTGGCATTTTTAAAGTTCGTTCACAGGATGAGGGTGTCACTGGCTAGGCCAGCATTTATCGCCCATCCCTAATTGCCCCAGAGGGCAGTTGAGAGTCAGCCCCATCGCTGTGGGTCTGGAGTCACGTGTAGACCCAGAGCAGCCAATAGGTATTAAAATCACACCCCAGTACAGGATCACGTTGTAAGTTGGACATTTGTAATCTAAAATCACACCAATATATAGGAACGCGTTCAGGCTTCTGACTTTTCTGACTTAAAATGACACCCCTGCATGGCATCACATGATAAGTCTGACATTCCCATAATGTGGGCCATGACTTCCATTGTCTGGGAGGCTCCTTTGGAAGCCCTGAGGTGGGGAAAGGCACTAGGGAAATGCAGGTATGTCCCTGTTTTCACTGGACTGTAGGTGTCCATTTTGTGAGCCTCCTTTGGGATTGTGTCGGGGAGGGGAGGTGCGGGAAGGGATAGTCGCCTGGGGCAGGGAGCTAAAGTGGGTCTCATCTTTGTTTATTTTCTCTCCCTCCCCCAATCTCCCCCCCCCCATCTCCCTCCCCCCATCTCCCCCCCCCCTTTCTTCCCCCCCCCCTTCCCTCTTTCTTCCCCCCCCCCATCCCCCTCTTCCCCCCCCCCCCCCCCCCCCTCCCCCCCCCCCAATCCCTAACTCCCTCTGTCTCGCCACTGGCAGATGGAACCCTCCAAAGGTGGTAAGGATGAACGGCCGGGAGCACCGCGAGGTAAACAGCCCGCCGCAGTGGATGTGGACAGTGTCATTAACCGCTACCCCCCCATCAAGCCCAAGACGCAAGCCAAGAACCTGTTGGCGATCCCGGCCGCCCCCTGCCTCTCTCCGGCTGCCTTACCCCTCCGGGTGGCCGCCCCAGTGTCCCTGGCCCTGTCACCGGGCAGTCAGCCCTCTGGGGTGGTGGTCACGGCAGCAGGCACCCTCCCCCTGCTGAAGAACGTGACTGTCCTCCTCCCCGGCGCGGTGCGCCCCCTGGCACCCGAGGGGGGCAGCCCGGGAGCAGGTCCTGCTCTCCCCACCCCTCCCCAGCCCCACGAGCCCCCTCCCCCACCCCCCAAGGCCGAGCGGGCCAAAGGCTGCCCCCACCCCTCCCCGAGGGGCTCCCCACCCCACAAGCGAGCGGCTGGTTCCCTGGGGGAGAGGCTGGCCTCCAAGAGGAAGAGGGGACGGCCCCGCAAGGTGGTGCCGCCGTCGCCTCTGAGTGAGGTGCCGGGGGCCCCTCCCCCAGAGCCCGGGCAGCCGCCGCCACCTCCCCCTCCCCTGCCGCCTCCCCCTCCCTCCACCACCCCCACCCCCACCCCCACCACCGCCTCTGCGTCGCCTTCGCCACCCGCCGCTGCTGACAAGCCCCCGGCCAAGACAAGCGAGCCATCGGAGCAGGGGGCCCGCAAGACATCGGTGATCCGTCCCGTCTGGTGGACCGGCGCACCGGGGAGCAGGAGGACGAGATCGCCAACGCACAAATCCCCTGCCCATCCCCAATGACGGCGGCTTGCTTCCCCCCTCAGCCCCTCCATTGTCAGCTCAATCCCTGGCCTAGAGAGAGGGAGAGGGCGGGGGGAAGAGGACGCTTGACATGTGCACAGCAGCCGCAGCTGCCATCCTACGCCTGGGCCCAGTATCCGGTTCAACTTCCTGGGGGCTCCCCCCCCCCCACCCCCAACCTCCGAGTTGAATTTTGCTGTCCTGGTGTTCAGCGGACTATTGGAATGGCCGATCTGCTTAAGGACTTCTCTTACTGTTTTGTTTTTTGTTATCTCCACTTTTATTTTCAACCAGTTGATAATTTTGATAATTTACACGTCCTAACGTTACTGTAAATATTTTACCGGAGAGGGGGAATAACCATCAAAACGTTTGGGTAAAAAAAAGGCGATGCAAGGAACAACCCTGGCGACTTATTCTTTTTAAGAGGTAATAATTCCAGATTAATCTCCGCCGGATGGTCAGTATCGCAGCCTTGAGTCTGCTCATCGCGTCTATGTGTTTCTGCCCCCTTCCTCGGTTTCGCCAAACAGTCTACAGAGTCTACTTTAATGGAGAGGCCGCCCATGCCTGCTGCAAATGGTTCTCCTGCCTAGCGAAACGCAGTGGCTGCAAGGTGAACAAGCTGGCTGGAGAGAAATCTGGTCTGGCACAGGGAGCCCAGGCCCGGTTTTGTAACGTTTTGGGTGAACATGCTACCTCTCCATGTGCAGGTCAAGACTTGGGAGCACAATCGCGACTGCCTGTCTCTTTTTCCATAGTGATGCACGTGTGTGCACATGCTCACACCTACACCCATCCCTCTGACCCACCCTGGCACCTTCACCTCTTACTGAAATGAAAAGATAGGCTGCCCAGTGCAGAAGACAAAGGAAGCACTGATGGGTAAAGGAGAGATTGAGATGTTAGATAGGTGTAAATGATCAGGTATGAAGGGAGAAAAGGAGTCTGCTCTGTTGAGAGCAAAGTCAACCAGACGCGGTTGTGTTGGTGGGGGAAGGGGGAGGGGGTTGGGGTCATTTGGGAACATATAAGGTATGAAGGAGGGAGGACCTGCTCTGAATTTCAATATTGAAACAGAGAGGCTGTAAAGGGCCCAAGTGGAAAACGAGACGATGTTCCTCAGCTTCGTCGGAACACCCCAGTGAGATGTTGGCGTGGGTCGCAAGGTGGTATTGAATTAGAACAAAAAAAAAGAGATTCGAAACAAAGGCAGAAAGTGCTGGAGAAACTCAACAGGTCTGGTATCCTCTGCGGAGACAGAAGGCAGAGTTCACAGTTCGAGTCCAGTGACCCTTCTTCAGAGGCTGATGGGAGCTTGGAAACAGAGATGTGTGTGTGTATGTGTTTAAATATGCTGAAGGCAGGCTGAGGAGGGGGAAGGAGTGGATAGATAGGTGGCGATGGAGGTCTGAGAGAGAAAGTAAGACGTAAGGCAGACTAACTGATGGTAAGCCAAGGAAGGGGAAATGCTGATGATCGGGACTGTATGGGTTGGCTGTGCTAAAGCCAGGGCC
>NW_025971485.1:0-10626 GCF_021869965.1 Rhincodon typus
TCAGCTTTCCTGCTCCTCTGATGCTGCTTGGCCTGCCGTGTTCATCCAGCTCTACACCTTGTTATCTTAGAAACCCTACAGTGTGGATGCAGGTCATTCGGCCCATCAAGTACACACCAGCCCTCTGAAGAGCATCCCACCCAAACCCACCCCCCACCCTCTTCCTGTTACTTTGCATTCCCCATGGCTAAATTACCTTGCCTGCACTCTCCTGGACACTATGCACAATTTAGCATGGCCAGTCCACCTAACCTGCATATTCTTGGACTGTGGGAAGAAACCAGAGCAAACCCACGCAGATGCAAGGAGAATATGCAAACTCCACACAGACAGTCACCCGAGGCTGGAATCCAACACGCCATGTCACCCCCAGCATCATGTTTGCTGTTAATGGAGACTTGCTGCATGTAAACCTGTTACGATATTAGCCTTCAACATAATAATGAATACATTTCAACTGTAATTCAAATATAGGTTGTAAAATGCTTTGTGTGTGTTACACCTTGCCAAATGAAGTTCTTAATGTCATGCATGAAGCAAACCACATTGACTTACCTGCTTTATCACTGCATTCTGGTAGCACTGGCACTGGTTCACCAAGAAGTGTGGTTATATCATCCCCAAATATTAGACAACAGTTCTCAATCAGAAACTGCATCAGATCCACAACCTGTAATGAAAATATTTAGTTTTGATAATCATACCAGAAACATCAGTCGGAATAAACTTGAAAAATTCTCCAGAGAATATTTCTGATTTTAAGGATGATTTAGCAGATAATTTGAAAAGCAAATTAGATTTTTTAAAATTATTCATGGAGTGAGGGTGTTGCTGGCTAGGCCAGCATTTACTGCCCATCCCCAATTGCCTAGATGGCAGTTAAGCATCAACCACATTGCTATGGACCTAGAGTCACATGTAGGCCAGACCAGGTAAGGACAGCATCTTCCCTTCCTAAAGGACAACTGTCACAGCCATTAAATAGAAATTAAGTATTGCAAAATAATGTCCTCAAAACCTCTGGATACCACGCAGTTGTCTTTCTCAGTCTTCCATTGCTCCTTGATATTTGATGGTTCCAACAATTGGCCTGCTCTGAAATGCTCTTTTAGCACTTAGTAAATTCAAAACAGCTTCCTTACGTTACTATCACAGAACTATTATGAAGCCCATTCAACCCAACCAGCTCTGTCATCTAGTCCAGTTCTGTTATCTAGTGCCAATCTCCTGTCTTCTCCCCAAATCCCTGCATACCATTACCATCTAAAAAATCATCCAATGCCCCCTTGAATGCCTCAGTTGAACCGGCCCCTATCACTTCTCCAGCCTGTGCATTCCATAATAATAACTCGATGTATAAAAATGTCTTTTTCTCATACCACCCTTGCGCCATATGCACATCACTTAAATCTATGCCCTCATTCATGTTTAAGAAACAGCTTCGCTTTATCTATTCTGTTCAGCCCACTCATGATTTTGAAAACCTCAATCAGATCTCCTCTCAGACTTCTTCTCTCCAGGGGGAACAGTCCCAACTTCTTCAAGTTATCCTCATAACTGAAATTTGTCATACCTTTAAACATTATAGGCTGAATAAGCTCCTCCATCACCCTGTGCATCATGTCAAATTTTCCATCTCTATTCATCTTTATGTGTTCATTGTTGATACAACAAGTATTTATCATTCACATCAGAAGCCAATGCCTAAATCACCCAGATATGAATAATTTAATCATCAAATCAGATGGCCGCAGTTTAAGCTTAGTTGGTTTTCAGATGAAAAATTTCTTCAGATATCTCATCTCCTTCACAATATTATTTTATAAAGTGGTTTAACACACTGCAAATGTTTCAGGTATTATTGTCTTTTATTGTTAGAATTCCTGCCGTTCAAGATATTAATAGTGAGTCATGTGCTGAGCTTTAAGGTGGCCCAACTGATATTTACAGCATCAAAGGAAACTGCCACACGATGAACAAGCAACAATAATCTTCTGCATCTATATTGGGCTTTGACATAGAAAATGTTCCAATATTCCTCACAGAGAAGGAAAGAGTAATAAATCAAAGAGCTAAAAAGTTGTAGAAGATGAGATCAGAGGGCTGTCTAGAAGTTTAGTTATAGCGATTTCGTTCTGAATGGTGGAACGTTCAGACAAATGTTGACATCAACTTAATTCAGATAATTCCAAATCTTCTGTACATCTTAGGTTAGAGGAAAGAACCTTCAGGGTTTCACAATAAAATGGTTGACAGAGTGACTATCAATGACTATTGATCCTAATTGGTATTTTTCCCCTTGTAATTTCAAGATTCTCAATGCTCACTGTATTACAGAATTAAACAAAACCTAGGCTGTTCTGCCTTTCCCTGGTGGTGGGCTTAGAGGCAGGAAGGAAATTTAAATAGGCAGGATGATGGTGTATCTAAATTTCTGCACCTTTCCCCTTCTGCCTGAAATTAAGTCCTGGGAAGGAAGACCATGGTCATTCTCCCCAAGTTGCTGCAAACTGAGGTCCTTAAGAGATTTTTTAATTCATTCATGGGATATGGGTGTCACTCTCTGGCTGTGCCAGCATTTATTGTTCTAATTATCCCTGAGAAGGTAGTGGTGAATTGCCTTCTTCAACTTCCTCAATCTTTGGTGTGTAGGTATACCCACAGTGCAACTAAAATGGGAATATCGGGGTTTTGACTCAGCAGCAGTGAAGGTCCAATGAAAGAGTTAATGACCAAGTAAAACCCTATCATTTGCCTTTGATACTAACTCAGCAGCATGCAGGCCTCTCACCATTGGGCTTGCATGGCAGCTGAAACCATGTGAGCAGCTTGTCACCTCACAGGGGTGTGGGGTGGTCTTTTCTCAATCATAGGCCCTCAGTGCCTGATCAAGGGCCTTGACGTTAGGAATGGGTGGGGTCCACTGAGAACAAGCCCTCTTCCTTTTCTGCCGACTCCTCCTGCATCTGTATCCCTATGACACCTACCTGGCAAAAGCCCCACTCCCCACATTAATTTTCTGTGGCCAAGATCGTATCATAATTCTGAGACTTCAGCGCGTTTTCTTACTGCAGCAGATATGTGGCACTATTGAAAACAAGAACTGCTGGTTTCGGATTAGTGGGTAGCTCCCAATGAGCCAAGATTTCTGCTCTCATGTTCATGATTTTGCTTGACAGCTTGTCAGTGCCCTTGCTTGCCAATACCTGTTTAGCTTGTGGTACAGACCTCCATCTTCTAAAGACACAGCGTGGGTCTGTCACTAGCCCTTTAGCCTGTAGGCAAGACCATCAATGTCTCAACAAAGATCTGCTCTCGGTCTTTACGCATGTACGGAATAATACTTCCAGGTCAAAATGGACTGCAACAGCTAAACAAGACTGCTCAATCATGACCACTTTATCAAGGCAATTAGGGATGGGCAACAAATGTTAGCCTACCTAAACAATGACTGCATCTCAAGAGCGAATATAAATATATTGAAAAGCACACAGTATATTTACCCTTGCAAGGACTTCTTTCTGTAATTCAGCAGTGACAGGTTTGTTTGGCCAGAGCATATTTGGGCCAATGCAGATTGCAAGATTATGAGCATTCATTTTGTTCACTTCTGAATGTTTGTTGATATAATACAGCACACAAAACAAATAGTGAAGCAAAAGAGAGTTGTGGCTTGGAAGCTCTGTCAGAAGCCTAAGGGAAAATAGTAGAATGACAATTTGGTTAGCTGCAGATTAAAACTTTGCTTACTCAATTAAATATTTCTCCAAAATAGCAGCAGTTTAATAAATATGCATTAAGAAGTCCCCGGCTATGGGTTTCATATCTTTGTAACCGGTTTGAACAAAGTCAAATTAATGATTTTTGAATTTTGGCAAAAATATCCTCATATCACATGAGTCCAGATTTCAGAAGCCATGCCCATATTTGGAGACTTATTCAACAATCTGATGACCAGAACAGTTCACTTTAATGAATAATTGTTTGAAAAGAAAATGCAGCGATTGATGATACACTTGGGAAAGCAGAGAACCATGTAGACGCCAATATATTTAGTTATTTATTTTGATAAAATCTTTAAAACTATTACATGTTCTTGTTGGTGTTCACTGTAGGTCAGAGGTATGCTGTTTTATAATGATTGCAGATTGTGCTATATTATCTATACTATCAAAGCCATTAATTTCTCAAGCCATTTCTTAGATGTTTTTATTTGTCATGTGGCCTTCTGATTCTGATTTGCTGTTAATTTACAGGTAGCTCTTCTATGACGCATGTTTCATTAATGCAAAATGGCTGTAACATGATTGATGAATAGTGTACGCTGTTTGGATAACGCAAACTTTCTGCTGTACGGGTATAGCGATTTTCTATAGCGATTTCACGAAAATGCAATTTTCATAGAGCTGTCCATAGAATCCCTATAGTGTGGAAACAGGCCCTTCAGCCCAACAAGTCCACACCGACCCTCACAGCATCCCACCTAGACTCATCCTCCTACAACCCACGCAGTCTACACATCCCTGAACACTAAAGGCAATTTGGCATGGCCAATCCACCTAGATTTTCCATGACGATTTTCTATAGTGTGATTTTCTATGGCACGAGGTCACGCAAGAGCGCAACTATTGCGTTATAGGAGAACAACCTGTACTTTGAGCCAATCAATAAAATATAATAGCAGAAGTATGACAGAAATCCATGCTACACAGAATATTTTGAGTATCTTCTTGATCTTGATTTGATAAGCAATTTGGTATCATTGCCTAGCAAGGACATTTCAAAACATAAATGGTACTCAAACAAAATCAGAGGTTCCCAGCTGATTTCTCACAATAGGGTGAAACATACTGTTTGAGCTGCCGAGTTCTTTCATTAATATTCTCCTTTTCCATGGCTGCCATCCAGCTGTCATACAGTGCTGTCATCAACAAACTATCTGGAATACGACGTAGGAATTCCTGCAAGCATGTACTTTAAATTAGTCATGAGGACTGCTAGTAAAGAAAAAGAACTGAAATTAAAATGTTACATTGCTCCTTAGAACAATGATCTACCTTGAAAACAACAGCCAGCTGAATGACAGGCTCCTCCTCCAGGGTGATGTTGCTTGTCGCATTTAGTTTTTCAATTAATTCCTTGCAAGCTTTAGCATTTGCAGACTTCCGAAATATTCCAACAAATGAGGGTCCTTTCTTGAACAGAATAGTCAGGATGTTCTAGAGTGAAATGAAACACAAAATAAGAATTCTTGATTGTTTTGAGAAATAATTTACTCCAAAAACAACTTTCAGTTTGCAATTCTCTCCTCTCCTCTGGATCTGTAAAATCCTGATTGAATCTAAACTATGAATGAAAATAGTGCTATCTTTTAATGCTTTCACTAACTTTCAATTATCAGAGACAAGATTTTACATTACAGGGAAAGACACAAGTTTCCATAGATCATTTTCATGAATTATTACGTCAATGTGACACAACTATCGAGCCCATTTAAATATACCAACTTGGAATAATTGGGCCAAAATATGAGCTTGGATATTCAATTTAGTTTAGTTTAATGTCATTGTTCATTATGTGGTATGCATTAACTCTTTCCATTAGACCAAAAATAGATGTAACTGTTAACTTACAAGGATTGGCTTTGCAATCATCTCATTATGATTGCAGATATCTTTAAGATGCCGATCGAAGAGACCTTCATTGTATGAAGAGATGGATTCACTTTGTGTTGAGTTTTTGCGGGAAGACCAAGGGATTTTAATTTTGGTTTTCTTATTGTGCTTCAAGCCAGCCTCAAATTCAACTGGAGGAGAAAGAAAGAAATTGTTCATACTTTACCATGTATGAATAGGATAGGAAAATCTATTACAGTATACAAGGTACAATTTTATCCATCAGACCACTGAGTTCAAAAACTTCTAATTTTTATATCAATCTTCATGCTGATAAAAATATATGCATTCAGGAGCCAAAATAACCATAGCAAAATTCCTAGGAAAGTTTAGAGGTTTAGAGTACAAAGTGGATTTGCGCCTCTCAGCTATTTGGCAACAGTACAATGTAATGCAATCCTGTTACTAATTTTCAGAACAAAGGCAGTGTTATACAAAGCAAAACACTGGAGATGCTAGAAATCTAAAATAAAGACAAAAATGCTGGATGAGAAATATTCAGCAGGTCAGGCAGCATTTATGTCAAGTGATACAAGATAATATTTCAAGTTGATAATTTTTTAGTAGAAATGTAGGGTGGGATTCACCTGAAATGCACTTGCAGATTAAAAACTGCATAACACATTCTGCAAAGCATTAAAAACATTTTGCGAAATTGCAATACATTTTTGGAATGGCTGTTGGTCTCCCTCTATTGTTAGCAGAGCTTCCAGAAGCAGTTTGCACCAACATACTTTGGGACTGAATTTGACATTGATGTTTCTCTGACGGTTTTGAAGGCTTTCTTCCTGACTTGAGAGTTGACATATCATATTTTGCTTGCTGTTTCACTGGTATGTGGAGTTGGTTTATTTCAGTAGCAAAGGGGCGTTCATTACCTACAAGAGAACATAATGAGGTTAGAATACTCAGTACAGCTTAAAAGTAGTTTCTCTCTTTATATTTCCTCTATTCCCTGTATTTTGAAATAGGAATGCAATGTTTAATACAATCCAGTCTGAACATTGTGGGAAAATTGCAGTCTGGTGACTTAAAAATCATATGTAACTCTCCGAAATATTTTAAGCCAGCAATTGAAAATTGAACTTGATAAGAAATAATTAAAAATGAAGAAAAAGTCTTCATTTTGAAATTCAATTTGCATCATGTTGAATTTGAAAAGAATATCATGGGAACTAACACCAAGAAGCTGATTTTACACAAATCATTGTTTCTCCTTGTAATCAGAACAGCTTCTCACTGATTTTAGCATCTATATATGGGAAGCTAACATAGTAATAACATGGAGAACATACATGCTTTAACCTATCATGGATTTTTTTCTAGGATTCTCTTTCCATTAATAATAACAAATGACGTGTACATACTCTGATGGATTGTCAATCACTGGTGTAAATTGATCAATCTTTAATAAACTCCTAACAAATTGTCTACAACTTACCTTTAAAATATTGTCTAAGTAGACTCATTTTAAAGCTTACGTCCAATAATATTTGATTCAAACGTTTTTGTGTTTTCTAATATGACTTTAAAAGCTGTAAAAAGTACGTTGATGAGGCATGGTGCTTTATAAATAACTTGCATCATGCTTACATCAGCACAAAAACAGCAGGCAAATCACAGGCTACTGCATCTGGCGGGAGAATGTGTTAGCTTGTTTTCAAACTCACCAATCAGGGAATTTGACAAGTCCTCATTCTTTGACAATACCACTCTATAGTTCTGATCATGTGCCTGAAGGTTAAAAACACACTGCAGTGAGATACTTGAGGAACTCTGAAACACCCAAAAGCAAAACTGAGACAATGTCGTGCCACCCCACCACCACTCTCCACCGCCCAACAATATTTTATCTTGAATATTACTTTTACCTATCTGATCTACCTACCTACCTCAATTTAAAATATTCAAAACTTAATAAACATAATAAGATCATGAATCTATCAAATGTAATCTAAGTATGTCTACTTAGAGCAAACATTCGCAATTCCTTAGAGTAAAAGAAGTTATATTTACTTATTACTCACCATCTCAACTGATTCTTGTTGCACTTTCTTCACAGCCTCACTGGCTGCTTCCATATTACTTACAGTTAGTGTTTTAGACTGTCAAAAATAAATAACAAATTCATTTTGATTAAATGTGAACAGAAATACTCCAAAACTTTCAAGCACTAGAAGATAGCTAGCAATTCCTCAGTATCCTTTCATTTCTGTCCTCCATGTATCTCACCACCTCATTTCTAGTGTGTCTGATTATACGATTTAATCCTCATAACTGACACTTCATGTATTAATCATATAAATGGCAGAAAAATATTCATTCTAATCTTTATTATGATCAGTTCTCACACAGATGTATATAAACACCAAGACCCCCTACATACCATTATATTGCTCCATATTTGCACACCATTACACACAGATACACAGGCATCACATACATAAGTACACATCCACAATTACAAACATTCCTGTAATTCACAAAACACACACTTACACAGTTCCACAAATAAATTCCCATTTTGCAGCTCAGCTGAATACATACTCTCATCAATTATATATGCAACAGTACCACACAGACAAGAATGTAACACAGTTCACTCAGCAATTAAACACTACCTTTTGCAAAGGTATTTCATCTCATTTTCCTTTCCTTAAAAATAAATAGCAGATAAAAATTAACTCTTCTTTTTAAGGTTTAGGGGGCTTTTGAACATCTTTCAACGAGCTGTTTAGTTTTGTTTCAGTATGATTCAGTATCATGTTTCAGTTTCAAAAAGGTTTATTTTTTTACTAATAATGTCATGCTATGGGCTGCTTGTTGACTCATTCTTTACCATGGTTACTGTTAGAATGAAGATACTTTTAGTATAGTATTTGAGTAAACAAGGTTAAACAGCAATGTGATTGAACTCAAAAAGTGATTGCATGCAAAATCCTGTAACTTACCAAACCAGAGTTACTTAAAACCTTCATTAATGCTGCCAGTGATGTAAAGCTAGCCTCTTTGTTCTGTTCTTATATTTCTAAAGAGAAGAAATAAAAGTTTGTCAGTGAAAAATGTACTCAGGTTGGTACATTAATCTGCTTTTAATATGAATGAAAACTCATTGGAATTGTTTCTGTTCTTTCATAGGAGGTAGGCATCACTGGCTAGACCAACATTAATTGCTCATCCCTATTTGCACTTGAGAAAGTGGTGGTGAGCTAACTTCTTGAACTGCTACACTCTTTGGAGTGTGAATGCCTTCATAATACTGTTCGGAAGGGAGTTTCAGAATTCTGACCTCCCTGCAGTGGAGAAATTGTGACATAGTTCCAAGGCAAGATGTTGTATGGCTTGGGTGGGAGTTGGGGTGTGGATTGAAATGAATTCTATTGAGCAAGTTGCACAGGAGACTGCATTATCAAGATAATTGCTGCTGTCCTCTGAAGTAGAGACACAAAACATCCCATCAAGATTTTGAGCAGCAGACAAGTCAGTTCAAGAATAAGCCAGCTTCTGTTGTCATTTCTTAAACATTTCTATATGCATCACATAATTTCAATACAAACACCAACAAATCACATTTATAAAGCACCTTTTACATAGTAGACCATTCAGCATGCTTCTCAGGAGCATTATTAAACAAAATATGATACTGAACCACATTGGGAGATATTAAGATAGATAGCCAAAATCTGTCACAGAGGAAAGTTTGAAGGATCACTTGAAAGAAAGAGTGAGAAGTTGAGAGAATGAGAGGTTTAAGAAGGAGATTCCAATCCAAGCTAAAATCACGGCTACCAATGACGGAGAGATTGAAATAGAGACTGTGTAAGAGGCCAGTATTGGAATAGCATAGAAGTCTTGGAGGGTTGTACAATTGGGTAATGTTGGGGTTACTACCTAACCCGAAAGCAAGCAAATCTGTCAGACACAACTATCATTCTCATTTTAATTTTATCAGCTTGCTTGGTTATTATAATCTTTTAGATAATTGATTAAATTCTTATAGACAAAATGCTTACCTATGAAGATTATTGTGCCAACTACCATGCCCTTACTTCATGTGAACAGCATTTAAAGTAGAAGTCATCGTATAAAGCTGTTAATCCAACATACAAGTGCAGAGACTCTAAACAGTGCAACTATATCACATGGTCTATATAAAAGGGCAGGTGGAAATACTCATAGCGTAGGCAGGAAACTACATCACGGCATTTTACTGTACAGTTTCAAAGCTGTAAAATAAGTTCCTCCTACCATATAAAGCAAGCACCCTGTGACAACTGGAAAAAATGAGATGTCATGGTACTGCTTCATCCACTTGTGTAACAGTAGTTATTCACCAACAAAGGTAAAAATATTTAGATTAGCTGCAGAGGCAGTGGAACCACAGCAGACAGCTCCTAGTATCTGATATTCGTGAGATGACAGTAATTGAGAATATCCTTGGGGTTGAGAATATCCTCTCCATTTCTGGAACTTTGAAGGAAGTTCAGTGGAAAACCCATTTTAAAAAGTGGGAGGAGTTCTCAGAAAATTCCCTGTCATGAAAAACAACAAATTTAAATAGGGCAAAAAGGAGTTCAAAGTAAGTGGTCGCTAGCAGATACATGGGGACATCACTACCGACAAGGCCCCCTCCAGGCCACTCACCATTCTGACTTGGAATTATATCACTGCTCCTGGACTGTCACTGAGTCAAAATCCTAGAATTTCCTCCCTAATGGCATTGTGGGTCTACCTACACCAAATGGACTGCAATGGTTCAAGAAGGTAGCTCACCATAACCTTCAAAGGCAATAAAATGCTGGCTAGCCAGTGACATCCATGTCGTACGAGCGAATATCAAAAACAAAAGGAGCCCTGGCCAAGGGAGAAGTTTGTGGATACCAAAAAGGGACAAAAAGATCTCTTCAGTATAGCAGAGATAGTAGGAACTGCAGATGCTGGAGAATCTGAG
>NW_025971486.1:0-10624 GCF_021869965.1 Rhincodon typus
ATCTCAGATTCTCCAGCATCTGCAGTTCCTACTATCTCTGATGTATGCTGTGTTCCCTTATGTTCCATCCTTATGATGGAGAGAAGGTCATTGATAAAGCAGCTGAAGATGGTTGGACTTAAAAGACACTACTTGGAGGAACTCAATATAATTAGCAAAGAAGTTGGAATGGTCAACCAAAACAAGACTCCATTCAATACACAAACAATGCATTTCCTCTTCACAGGATCATAGAATGGCTACATCTCTGAAGGAAGCCATTTGGCCAATTGAATCCATATCAGCTGTCTACAAAAGCAACTCAATTAGCTCTACTTCTCCATCTTTTTCCCATAGCCCAGCAACTTTGATCTCTCTAGGTGTTTGTATAATTCTCTTTTGAAAGCCATGACTGAATCTGAATGTAAACTCACACAGGTAGTACGTTCCAGATCCAAGGCACTCACTATATAAAAATATATTTTTCTCATACTGCATTTGATACTTTTGGCATTCACTTTATATTGCTGACATCTGGTATATGACCTTTCTGCCAACAGGAAAGGTTCTCTTTGTCTAAACTCAAGTCCTGACTGGAGATCTGTGACCAGTGCTGTTCCACAGGGATCAGTGCCAGAGCCCCTGTTGTTTGGAATATATAAAAATGATTTGGAGGAAGATGATCTGGAGGAGAATGTAAGTGCCCTGATTAGCAAGTTTGCAACAAAAAGTGGAAGAGCTGCGGAAAGTGAAGAGGATTGCTAGAGGATACAGCAGGATATAGCCAGGCTGGAGACTTACATTTAGAAATGAGTTTAAGCTGGATAAGTGCAAGGTGATGCATTTTGGAAGATCTAATGCAGAAGGAAAATATACAGTAAATGGCAGAACACTTAGTAACATCAAGACTGAAAGGTATCTAAGCATACAGGTCCACAGTTCCCTGAAAGAAGCAACACAAGCGGATAATCTAATCAAGAAGGCGCATGGCATGCTTGCCTTCATTAGCTAGAGCACTGAGTATAAAAATTGGCAAGTCATATTGCATCTGGATAGAACATTAGTTAGACCATGTTTGGAATATTGCATACAGTTCCAATTGTTCACTACCAGAAGGATGTGGAGGCTTTGGGGAGGGTACAGAAATAGTTTACCAGGATTTGGAGGATATTAGCTATGAGGAGAGATTGGACAAACCTGGTTTGTTTTCACTTGTACATCGAAGGGGTGACCTGATAGAATATTCTAAAGCTATGAGAAGTAAGGATAGAATGGATAGTTGGAGTCTTTTTCCTAGGGTAGAAATACCAATTACCAGGGGACATATATTTAAAGTAAAAGGGTGTAAGTTTAAAGGAAGTGTGCGAAGCATGTTTTTTTTTAAAATACAGAGGGTGGTAAGTGCCTGGAATGTGTTCCTAGAGCAGGTGGTGAAGCCAGGTACAACAGCAACGGTTAAGAGGCATCTTGACAGGTAAAATGTATAAACAGGGCATAGAAGGATACAGACAGCTTAGAAGCAAAAGGTTTTTAAGTTTAGCAAGGCATCATGTGTTGATGCAGTCTTGATTGGCCGAAGAGCCTGTTCTTGTGTTGCACTGTTCTTTGTTCTTTTGATGAAGCACCGGATTCCCACACCCTTCTAGCAACTTTCACAACCAGTCTTCCCAACTTCCAATAATTTGTGAACCTTTATACCACGTGGCAATCCCTGCAGATGCAATGCTTCCTGTAATGATCAATTAATCACCATCTGTTCCTGAAGCCAAGATACATATTTGTCAACCTACCTTGACTTCATTTACATATTACCAGAGAAAGAACAGAAAAACCATCAGCCTGTTCCAGAAGCAGCAAAATCTCTTCTTCACCTCAAGGTTATTAGTATATTTAATTATCACATTAAACTTACTTGAGGAAACATCTTGTACTCAGTTTTTTGACAGGGCCTTTATTTTACAAGTGCTCATGCAAATCCACAAATTCACAACAGCTTTCTTATTTGCAAATGTTAAAGTAAAATTAGCTAACAGGGAACATTATTGTGCTAACAGCTGGTACAACAGCTTTTGTTTAAGCAATGTCAGGATAAAGGTAGAAAGAGGTAAATTAAGTCCAGCTTCATTTCATAACAAGAATCAATTTGAAATAGATGTGATAAGTCGCGCTATGTGAATTTAGAAATTTGATATTTGACATCAGAAGCATAGGTGTGTTCATTGCTAACATGAATTTCATGCTTAATGGAGATGACTAAGTAAATACACAAGATTAATTCAAGATAAAAGCAGAACAGAGAACATGGAGAGAAATATTGTTTCATGCATACTGCAACCAGCTTGCAATTTAAATTAATGTTTAAACCTTAATTATTTTCAAGGTTTTAATATGAGATATGAATAAAATACATGTGCACATGGAATATAACTGAAAAACCACTTATGTAAATCATAATGCATCTCATTTAACTCCTATTTAGATAAGACATTAAATTTATCATGAACCTAAGAGAACTCATTCAGCTAAACTAGTTAATCTGTTGATTCATTTAATTTAACTTCATTTTGGATTTGTTAAGCAAAATGACGTTCGCGAGCTGTTACCCTTGGCTAGGAATTTCTAGAACAGTTTGTCTTTCACTGATTCCCTTACAGCTGAACTTACATGGATGAAATGGTCCTGCCCAATACGGCTTCACATCATTTCGCTTGACTGCTTCTTTGAGTCTGGGCTCTGCTGCTGTATAAACAGACGCCAGTGTAGTTACATCACATTTTTAAACTAGCATCTCTTACTACCTGGAAATACAGAAACTATGAGGGCCCAAACATAACAAGTAAATTACTAGCCAGGTATAAAATTCTGTTTATTTAATGCAGTGGAAACTGAAATCACGGGTAAATTTTGTGGCACGCCAACTGCCGAACATCAGCATCCTCAGCACATCTAATATCATTCTGAATGGCAAGGGTGGCATGGTGGCTCAGTGGTTAGCACTGCTACCTCACAGCACCAGAGACGCACGTTCAATTCCACCCTCATGTGACTGTGTGTGTGAAGTTTGCATGTTTTCTCTGTGTCTGTGCTGGTTTCCTCTGGGTGCTCTGGTTTTTCTCCCACAATCCAAAAATGTGCAGGTTAGGTGGATTTGCTGTGGAAAATGCAGGGTTACAGTGACAGGGTAGTGGGGCGAGTCTGGGTGCGATGCTTTTTGGAGGGTCAGTGTGGACTCAATGGGTCAAATGGCCTGTTTCCACGCTGTAGGGATTCTATGAATGTGCAGATTGCTAGAAGTGAGTTTCTTATCAATGTGTCAATTTTGGAGTCAAGCCATTGTGTTTATTGATCAATTCTGAAGCCAAGGTCAATTCGACAAACACGTTGTGTACTTATAATTGGTTTCTTTTTTTCATATCCTCATTTTTTCAATGCCATTCTTTGTGAGCTTAGATCTGAAACATCTGTAGTAGGAAACCTTTTGAAGCCTCATCAAAGATGTCTAACCTTTATCTCCTTCCTGTCCATTTAATTGCTCCATCTCTCTCTTTAATTTACATTGAGGTTTTGTTCCCAAAATTTAAAGTCTACCTAGGATCCTGTGATTAAGTACATAAATGAAGTTATGTACAGCATGATTGCACGCCATTTGCATTTAACCTCTTGAAGGTTGGATTTCTACCAACTATTAAACATTTAAAACTGCGACCTGAAAACAAACCAACTCCATCATTGAGGCTTTGTTAAAAAAATACACAGGCAGAAAGGTACATCACTACCCATTGTCCTCCATACTGGATGCTTTTAAGGCCAGCAAAATTACACTTATAGTCAGGTAAAGAGTCTTAACACTGCTATCCAAGTTTGAATAAAGAAAATACACGAGTCTAGCACAAGAGGCAGAAGTGGGAGTTTCAGGTGAAATTTGCCACCTTGTACACCATATTTTGCAGTTGCACACATTGTATAGCAATGAGTGAATCGAAAAATTGCTATTAGAAGGGATCTTAAAAATATATGCTTGACTACTTAAAGGGTTTCCTTTTTGCATCCATAGTGTTGTAGATAGGCCTTGAGAAATGGCACCTCCTCTAAAAATTGTTTCAGTGTCAAGTTGCTTGTTTGACAATTACTTTATAATGTCTTTAATCTTAAGTTTCTGGCATCTCTTACTGCTTACAAGGGGTTAGAAAGAACCTAAAGAGAAATTACCCCATGGTTCTCCTTTTCTGAAGGAATTGTTAAAGCATTGTGGAGATCAGTTAAATTGTTGGCAAGTTAAAGTATTAAATTCTGGCACTTTTAAACAATCTTCCAATAAAGTCAAAATTAAAATTTAAACAAATATATGGAAAAGATGTTTCCAGATGTTACTTCTTACTCACCAATTGTATTCTTGTTCTAAAACCTCCATTGAAACAGTTCCTATAGGTAGCAAGCTATGGCACAGCTTTTGTGAACAATGAAGAAAGCCTGAAACAATGTATCAGTTACTCCCTGAAGATGAGGCAGTTAAGGAGTAAGCTGATTACCAAATGCCTTCATTACTTGTAATGTTTCAAAGCGGATTGTGTTGGGAATACATAGAAATTTCTGAATTAGGAGAACTGAAATATGGACATGTTTGGACATTGTTGGGTTACAAAAGGTTTATTGTGTGATTGCTTAGAATTAGAAAGTCATAAGATTAAAGGAGACTTTGGTTTATCTGCTGGTTATAAAACAAGGAAGTGACTTTTAAAAGCAGTTTTCCGCCAAGTTTTTAAACAGAAGTAAAAGGTGGAGCTTTATTGCTTTGATTGTTGAACAATCAGACTTGAAAAATGCTGATAGCTCTGTGATGCTGTCACCCAGCAATACTCACTGCACTGACTTTTTTTCAGTCCCCATCCTGAAGTTATGGACAGTTGCTGAAGAGGTTTACAAGAACAAGCAGTCTAGTTTATCTCTCTCTCTCTCTCTCTCTCTCAATCTATAAAAGTCAGAAGTTTGGAGCTGAAAATAGTACTATGTAAATCCCTCAATGAAGTAGTTTGGAAAAAAAAAACAACGTTTCAAATGTCAGGAATCCTAACTGTTTCTCAACTGAATCCGAAATCCAGTCTGAAGATTTTCTGTTATTTGAAAATGTCAGCAATTGGATCTCATTGACAGAAATTCAAAAAATTGTGAGAAGTCAACTCATTATTATTTGAATTCACCCCCGCGTGACCTATAGGATCAACCTCAACACACTCTTTCTTGCCAAACATTTTTCTAACGCATAATAGCTCTGCAGTCATCTATGTCTTAGTCCTATCGATGTATGAATGCGTGTGTTTGGGATTAGGGGAAATATAACTTGATTCACTTAACAGCTTAGTAGATAGCCAGTTTGGTACTTGCTTGAAGAATAAGATTATGTTATAATAAATATTATATAAAAGTATTATATCTGAAGTTTCTTTTGATACGGTTAACTAGAATGGGAGAAACAAATTGACTAGTTTTAGTAAAAGCAAAACACCATGGATGTTGAAAATTGAGGAAAAAAATAGAAAATACTGGAGAAACTCGACAGGTCTGGCAGTATCTATGGAGCTAGAAACAGAAACATCATTGGTCTTAAACCATTTTTCTCTTTCCACAGAACTGCCAGATCTGCTGAGTCTCTTCAGAATTTTTGTTTTATTTTATGAGCTTTGTTCATAGAATCATAGAATCCTTACTGTGCTGAAAAAGGCCATTCAGCTCATTGAGTCTGCATGGACCCTTTGAAGAGCATCCCACCCAGACCCAGGCCCCAACCCTATCCCTGTACCTCCACAATTACTCTTGGTAGCCCACTTAGCCTGTACAACTCTAGACACAACAGGACAATTTAGCATGGCCAATCCACCTAACCTGCACGTCTTTGGATTGTGGGAGGATACTGGAGCACCTGGAGGAAACCCACGCAGATATGGGGAGAACAAGCATACTCCACACAGACAATTGCTCGAGGTTGGAATCGAATCCAGGGCCCTGGAAAAAAGAAAGCATTTACACAGTTGGTTCAGCTGTTGGAGTCTTGGGGCTTTATTTCCAATTCACTCTGATTTTCAACAATAGAGAATCTTGCAGTTGTTCGTTAGCTCGCCGAGCTGGTTGCTCTGTGGCATGAGATGGTTTCTTACCCTTCTAGGCAATATCATCTGTGCAACCTCTAATTGAAGCATTGGTGTTCTGCTTCCTTCTGGACTTATATGATCCTCTGGTGTGATGGTCTTGTCCCTTCCGGTTCTGTTGTTTTCGCAGCGGTCTGTATACGGGATCTATTTCTATGTATTTGACCAGAAGTGACAAGACCATCACACCAGAGGATCATATAAATCCAGAACAAAGCAGAACACCAACACTTCAATTAAGAGGTCACACTGATGATGTTGCCTAGAATGGTAACGAAACATCTGCACTCCACAGAACAACCAGCTCGGCGAGCTAACGAACAACTGCATCTACAACCCGAGCTACAAGTTTTTGCTAAGACCTTAATAGAGAATCTTATTACAGAATCCAGAACAGAAAAAAAGACCTAAAAGTAAAATTAAAACCAAGCTAGCTAAAAATAAATCCAGTCAAATTTATACAGATTTTATGAATATGTTAAATAAAAGACCTGGCAGATTCAGCAGTGGCTGCGTTGCCAAGCTCGGCCCAGCATAGACTCATGGTGGTGATGACGTTGGTGGAGGCAAGATGGTGCCAAAAATGGTGACACAGTTCGAGCCACAGCAATGTGGCTCCTGGACATTGCTGGGGCCACGTACATGATGGCAATGGCAGTGGCATTCTAGCTGCGGCGGATTGCGGGCTCTCGGGGGCGCTTGAGTGTTCGCAGCCTGGGGGATGGACTTTGTGGCTTTGTTTTTCTGGCAGTGAGGACTCAGGGGGAGGTGATAGAGTAATCTGGACATTTCCTTTTCTTTTGGCTGTTTCTTTTATTTCTGCTTCTGTTTTTAATCCCGTCTTTTGTTTACTAAGTTGGTGCCGGAGAATGGTGACTCTGTACACTTTTCACTTTACTCCTGTATTCCTATACTCGAGTACACGTGACAATAAAATTCCAATCTACACCTAAAAAAAAGCAAGGTACAATGTCATTGGGTGCAAATTAACACTATAAGTACAAAAATGGGAGGAATTTCGATTAAAAGATTAAAAGTTTGCTGTGGCTTCCATTGTTCCAACTCTGATTGCCCAAAACAGTTTACTCTTGATCCTATTATTCACATAGGCAACTAAATTCAAGACTGCAGTCCAACTTCACAAATCAAAAGTAAACCCAATTAAGGCATGATGAGATAAAGATAGGCACTAGATGCTGGCCCAGCCAACAATGCCCATGTCCTACAAGTGAAATTTTTTTCAAAAAGTCACATCTGTCTTGAGATTTTCAAATGTTCTGATTTGTGGGGCATTTATGGATCATATTCATTTGCGGAAAAAGCGCTTTGTTTCAGTTGTAGAATTTCTCATGTCAGTGCAACACTTCAAAAATGACAGAAGTGAACCTCTTCTGTATTCAAACCACGAGGTTCAAAGTTTCTTTACTTAACTCTTGCACTATAAGAATAAATAGTGTGTGATTAATATTTCTGAATCCTGGTGCCAACCACATGATGAAATATATTTAAAGTGCATCCAAGTGCACTTTCAATGATCATGACATTTTTGAAGATCAAAAGAGAAGGCAAGAGAATAATAGTCTCTTATCATATGCTATTGCACCCAGTTGTCAAAACTAAAATTATACCTTCAGCATCTCTTAGCAATGAAAACTACAAATATCATCAAATGTCACTCAATGTCTAAGTGTAATAGAAATTAAAAAGTGCCTTCTAGAATTAAATAAAAATATTCATTAATTCATTCATTAATAATCAGACAAAACATTGTTATAAACTCATTGCAAGATGATCATGGTTCAAATGCCTCCTTTAACTGAAGATAAAATCGGGAAGATAAAATCAGGAACTCTGCATGCAGCCCAGCTCCAAGATAGTTCTGTGTGGTCTGTAGTCATGAGGTTTTCATACCTGTATGCACTGCCTCACAGTAAAGGCCCTGCTGCTTTTGTGAGACACAGAACAGAGAGAGAAAAGGTTGATCCTTTGGTGTGGAGAAACAAAGCAGTCACTGCTGCAGTAGGAGGAGGACACATGTAAGAGTTTGTTTTGAGTTAAAACAGAAAGGGATTAGAACAGATGGAATCTTGTGGATTTTAACAACAAGGAGCAATTGTGAAGAGTGCTAGTGGAAGTTAGAAAACCCAGCCCGAGTGGAATGTCTTTTGATGGAAAATTACAGTTTTAGCCCAAGTGCAGCAGAAAGAAGAGATCCTGCTGGAGGTCTGGGAGTTGGTTTGTACTGCTGCATATTTACCAGAAGTGTTCTGCACAGCAAAAGAGTTTGTAACACAGACCTTAATTGCATGAATCAATATAGAAATACCCTTTCTTAAGTTTGGTGTATTAGTTGCCTGCTGATTAATGTTTTATCAATTTCAATCTTAGGTTGTTACAGCTAAAGTCTTAAAATGTGAAATTTTACCCTTCAGTTATTTCTATTGGTCACATGGGAAATTCATCTAATTTAAAAAGATATTGATTTCTACAGGAATCATAACACATTAAGATACATTAATTTTTTTCTTTTTCATTATTGGAATTTGGGCCAGCATTTATTGCCAATCTTTGGATTCCCTTAACAAGGTGATGATGAGCTGCCTTCTTGAACCACTGCTGTTGGGAGAGTGTTCCACAATTTTGACCCAATGATAGTCAAGGAATGGCGATATATTTCCCAGTCAGGATGGCAAGTGACTTGGAGGGGATCTTGCAGGTGGTGGCATTCCCATGTATCTGCTGCCCTTGTCCTTCTAGATGTAGAGGTCATGGGTTTGGAAGTAACCTAAGTAGCCTTGGTGAATTTATGCAGTCCACCTTGTTGCTGATGCTGATTGCTTTCTTGAGGGTTAGTATTGGAGGGAGTGAATGTTTTGTAGATGTGGTGTCAATCAAGTGGGTTGTTTTATCCTGGATTTTTATCAAGCATCTGTAATGTTTTTGGAGCAGAAGTCATGCAGGAAAATGGGGAATGTTCCGGCACATTTGTACCTCGTAAATAGTGGATAGGTTTTGGGAAGTGAGAAGGTGACTTGTTGCAGGATTCTGATCTACTCTTGTAGCCACCATACTTATTTGGCTCTGTATTTAATTTGCAATTTACCAGTCAACTGGAAAATAAATGATGCTTATTAATAAACATTTGTGTAATATTTGTATTTTTAATTGTTTAACTGATGCCACATTAAGTTTTTAGGAAGTAACTATCACATTAAACAGTTTTACCACAAATATAGACAATTCATTTTCATGGCTTGTGTTGAAAAATAACTACAATATTTTGATAACAGGACAAAACCATACAAAGTTTCATAACATCAAATGCATCGTTAGATGAATAATTAGACAAAGCTCCTGAAATTATTTGTCTACCTTTTATGTTCTCTCAGGTTTTGCTTGCAGTCATCAAACACATGTTGCTAATGATAGAGTTAATAACTTGTTTGAAGCAGGGAGTAGGTTGGGATTCTGTCACGGTGATGTGACAGACTGGTTAATGATAGATCGCTGTGGTCAAGGTATTGTTTCATGGTGTCCGTTACTGTGAATCATTACATCATGAAAGAAAAACGCTCAAAAGGGAAGTGCTGTCTAGACAGATCTAATGTTTACAAGTCACGAAGATGAGTCGAATGTAGCAATTTACAAGAGGACGAACAAAAGAATGGTGCAGAGAATCTGCATGGTTACAATCAAGGACATGCGGAATCTGATTAAGTCAAAGATCTGAAATGTTAGTCTCACCTTTCTCTCTTCACAGATGCTAGATGACTTGCTGAATGTTTCCTACCTGTTCTATCCCTGTAGTTAGATTTTCCTGATCAAGTGCATGGGACTAATGGATCACCTGGGTACAATGAATACACGAGGTTCGGACGGAAGGGAGCACACTCATAAAGGAATCAGCACAATCTTCCATTTACTTCAATTAAAGCTGGAATTAGAGTCTTACACACCCCCTAACAATAGCTGCAACTGCATTCCAACACCACCAGACACATGACATGAAAAACCCATCGCATGCACTCATATTTTCATTCTGTACTGATCAGCTACTTCACATCACCACCACAGTGGCCTTGATTTCAGTTCTGACATCAGGTCCTAAACACAAATCTTTTTTTTCTCCCCTGACAGATTCTGCCAAGCTTGTCGAGTATTTTAAAGTCAGATTCCCAGCAGCTGCAGTATTTTGCATTTGTATTGATATAAAATGGTTTTCGCTTTGTATTAAAATTAAGAAGATGCAGGACAAATTCAAATGAAGGAATTGACTGCAGACAGCAGCGCAATGACTCAATCCTCTCTGGGGCCTCTTTCACAGTTCTGAGGAAGGGTCACCGGACCCGAAACGTTAACTCTGTTTTCTCCTCCACAGATGCTGCCAGACCTGCTGAGCTTTTCCAGCAGATAGTAGGAACTGCAGATGCTGGCGAATCTGAGATAACAAGGTGAAGAGCTGGATGAACACAGCAGGCCAAGCAGCATCAGAGGAGCAGGAA
>NW_025971487.1:0-10623 GCF_021869965.1 Rhincodon typus
GGAGATCTGCTATCAGTGGTGTTCCACAAGGATCAGTGTTGGCAGTCCTATTGTTTGTAACACATGTAAATGATTTAGAGGAGAATGTAGGTGGTCTGATTAGCAAATTTGCAGAAGGCACAAAGATTGGGGGAGCTGCAGGTAGTGAGGAAGGTTGCTAGAGGATACAGCAGGATATAGATAGGCTGTGGGCGGAAATAAGACAGAGCTGGACAAATGCAAAGTGATGCATTTTGGATGATCAAATGCAGGATGGCAGTGTGCAGTAAATGGTAGAATCTTCAGTACAGAGGGATCTGGGCATACCAGTCCACAGATCCCTGAAAGTAACAACATAAGTAGATAAAATGTTCAAGAGGCACACGGCATGCTTGCCTTTATTAAACGAGGCATAGAGTATAAAAATTGGCAAGTCATGTTGCAGCTGTATAGAAATTTAGTTCGGCCACATTTGGAATATTGTGCATAGTTCTGGTCACCATACAACCAGAATGATGTGGAGGCTTTAGAGAGGGTATAGGAAGAATTTACCGGGATGTTGCCTGGTTTGGAGGGTATTAGCGATGAGGAGAGATTGAATAAATTTGGTTTGTTCTCACTTGAACCTTGAAGGATGAGGGGTGACCCAATGAAAGTTTACAAAATTAAAACAATCATGGATTGAATGAATTGTCAGAGTCTTTTTACCAGGATAGAAATGTGAGTTACTGCGAAACATAGTTCAAGATAAAATGGCGAAGTTTAAAGGACATGTGAGAGGTGTTGTTTTACAAGAGGGTGGTAAGTGCCTGGAATGCATTGCTGGAGGAGTTGGTGGAGGTAGATAAAATAGCAACACTTAAGAGGCATCTTGATAGATAAATGATTAGGCAAGGAATCGAGGGACACAGACTGTGTAAAGGGAAGCGGCTTTCAGTTTCAAAAAGCGTCATGTGTCAGCGCAGTCTTGGTAGGGTAGAGGGGCCTATTCCTGTGCTGTACTGTTCTTTGTTCTTTGAATCTAGACCACATATTAATGGGCACTGAATCCAGTCAACCGTCCTGATTTCTTTCCAGGAAATACAGCATTGGGAAAATAAATATTACTTTTTCAGTGTCTTTTCCAGTTCTACTATCTTGGCTCAGGCACCTACAGCGTAAAAAGGTAGGCAAGGGATTAATGGAACTAAAGCAGGTAGAGGGAATTAAAATATATATTAGCTGCAATGTAATCATACAGTGGAACAGGCTTGGGCAATGTTACAGCGTTGGCCTCACAGTGCCAGGGAGCCGGGTTCGATTCTACCCTTGGGCGACTGTCTGTGTGGAGTTTTCACATTCTCCCCATGTCTGCATGGGTTTCCTCCGGGTGCCCCGGTTTACTCCCACAGTCCAAAGATGTGCAGGTTAGTTGGACTGGCCATGCTAAATTGCCCATAATGTCCAGGGATGTGCTGGCGAGATGGATTAGCCACAGGAAATGCAGGGATATGGGGATATGGTTGAGGGTGTGTCTGGGTAGCTGGGATGTTCTTTGGAGGGTCGATGTAAATTTGATAGGCCAAATGGCCTGCTTCCACACTATGGGAATTCTATGATGATTCTACAGTAGGCCAAATGACCCACTCCTTTTATTTACTAAAATTGAACAGTGCCCAGATGTAGCCTCAACAAGGCCTATTTCACTAAGCGTGTTTTATTGTTATTTGTTCACTGGCTAGGCTGACATTAATTTCCCATTCCGAAAGAGGGAAGTTAAGTGAGTCTGGATTCAAATGTAGGCCAGACAAAGTAAGGATGGCAGATTTCCTTCCCTCGAGGAGACATTTGATCTAGATGTTTTTGCACAACAATCAATTGTTTCCATTAGTTAGTATTCTAATGCTCCAGACTTCTATCAAATTCAAATTTCACCAGTGCTACAGTGGGATTTTAATCTGTGTCCCCAGTATTTTAACCTAGAGTTCTGGATTGCTTACCCAGTGACATTACCACTATGCCACTGCTTCCTTATATCATCATTTCTTATTGTTATTGCTCACTTTAGGGCTGTACAGAGCTTGCTATAGGCTTTAAACTACGAAGACCCTAAGGGCTTGGCAGCAATTAACATGAGGCTGATAGACATGATGAATTATCAGGGGGTGAAGCTGATATGTGCATCATTGAGGGTGTAAAAATGAGAAAGCTTAGCCTTTGCAGAAGGTTCAAATGAGATTTATTATCATGATTCCAGGGATGCAGCATTAAAGGTATGTGGATGGATTGGAGAAACTAGAGTTGTTCTACCTCAGGCAGAGAAGCCAATAGGAATTTGCTCCATCTGTTCAAAATCATGAAGGACTTAGATGGATTAAATAAGGAATATGTTTTTCCAAAGGCTGTGGTTCAATAACCAGAGTGCAAGATTTAAGGTATCTGGCGAAAGAGCTAGAGAACATGAGTAAAACCATTTATTTGGAACACACGAGATAACAAGGTGTAGAGCTGGATGAACATAGCAGGCCAAGCAACATCATAGGAGCAGGAAGGCTGACGTTTCAGGCCTAGACCTTCAAAACACATGGTTAGGGTTTAGAATGCGCAGCCTGATAGGGTGAATAGTAGCATTCAAGAGGGATTGGGTGAGGGAGAAATAAAAGAAGAGAAGAGGGAAAAGAACTTGAGAGTGGGGTTAAATACTTTGTTTCCTAATGGGCTGGCAGAGACTTGATGGGTTGAACAGCCTCCTTCTGCCCTGTGCAGGTCTCTGCACAATTGGAAGAGTCACTGGGAGCCAGGGAGCAGCATGATTAGAAGTTACTGAGTGTTTGGGATGAAGTTGTGGCGTTACGGTCGAGTGCTGAAATAATAACAGCTGTGGACAGAGAGAGGGTGAGGGCGAGGTTGAGTGATGAGATGCAAACTGGCATGGAAGGCATATTTCAAGTCACAGTGAAAAGATAGGGAGTGAAGGGGATATGTGAATACGAAAAAGTGACAGAGATGAATGTCTAAAACAGAGTGCTACATGGCTGGGAACAGTGTACCAGAGATCCCTGAGGCCTAGTGAAGCTGAATTGTAGAGAAGCCCAGTGCTGTATAGCCAAGAGCCTCAGGAGCAGCTGTAGAGAGACAGCTACTGAGCAGCCTGGACACTCATTAATTTTCTGAAAAAGACTGACAGCCAAAGTAGTCAGTATGCTATCAGTCAGCAGGGACAGTCCAGTTGCTAGAGATTTGTAGGGACAAAAGTGGGTTAAGACAGAGCTGGATCTAATGAGCTAGAGGCGACTGAACCATGTTAACTTCTGAAGTGCAGTGTAAGGATGTATGATTTACTGTGAACAAATTGCATTGTAGCAGGTGAACAGCTATACCTGTGATGTCTTGGCATAAGATAAACCAGAGTCATGATGGGACACTTGCTAATAAAGTTGTGTTCTTTAACATTGCCACCATGTGGTTCTTGACAAGTAGTTATCCAAGAATATTAATAGCTGACAGGGCAATGAGATATGCTGTCGCTACAGTATATGCAGCATTTAGAACAGGGCATGCGATTTGAATTGCCCTTGTCAGCTCAGAAATTGACATGCCTCCAGGACCTCTAACAAAATCAAGGCAGTTGTCACTGCTTGAGGTAAGTGACGAGACCAACAATATTTACTGCAGGACTTCATTTCATTCTAAATTGTAGAATCATCCAACATGTCTTGCTGTGCTTGTTTTTGGAAAGAATTATCAATTAATCCTGCACTTTCCCTGTAAACCTGCCGATGTTTCTTTTCAAATATTTATTCAATTCTCTTTCGAAAATTACTATTGAATGCACCATCACATACAGGCAGTGCATTCCAGATCACAATTATTTGCTACAGAATATAAACTCATCTTCCTATCTTGAGCTCTTACCAATTACATTAGGACTCTTCCTCCAGGTTACCAATTCTTTGGGAGTCACTTTTCCTCATTCATTCTGTCAAAGATCCTCATTGTTTTCACTATTTAATCCTTACTTGTTTTTGTTTACTCCATGAAAAACAAGTCCATTCTCTCAAGGTGACTGAAGTTATTTTTGTCCCAAGTAGGAACCCAGAAAGTGTCTTTTGCAATCTCAAAATCGCCTCTAAAGTATGGTTTTCATTTAGGATACAACATTCTAATTGAGGACTATTGTGACTGATAAAAGGAGAAACTCTACAAACAATGAAAATTGGTGACAGTGTCTCAGCTCGACGTGCGAGTGGATCCTGCTGAGGCATGTTCCCGAGGCACCGGGGGAAAGCAGAGAGATGGCAGTTCCAGAAACAGTGATGTTATCTGCAGTGAAGGAATCAACAGATAGCTGAGGTCTCCTGCAGAGTGAGATAAGCAGAGGATTCATCAAAGACTGTTGAACTTTTAACCTGTTTATTTATTTTCCTAGTTTAAACAACAAAAGACTTTAGTGTTAACTCTTGCCTTATTTTGTTATTTTTCTACTTTTCTATGAAGTAATGCTTAACTCTTTAAACTTTCGTTTCTCTTACTACTTTGTACCTAAGCTTTTTTTGTACCTTGGTACCTAATATGGTGCCATGTGTGATGACATTATACACCTTTCACTGCACTCCTGTACTTCTGTGCATGTGACAATAAAAATCTGAAGTCTAAAATTTAAAAAATAACAGTCTAAAATCTAAATGAACATTATGATCATATTAGAGCTATTGTAATATTTAAATGGGACTGCCTGCCTCAGATCTTAACAACCTGTCAATTAAAAGGCCACAGATATAAAATCAGTGCAAAGGTACAATCGAACTGAAATAACGATTCTTGGAAATGTCAAACCTTGTGGTTTGTACAAAAAAACGGGCCCTCTTCTGGCACAGCAGCAGCATCCCAATCCCTGAACCAGGAAATTCAGGTTCAAGTCCCCCCTGCTCCAGCAGTGTGTAATATCAACTTTGAACAGATTGATTTAAAAAATAGGTTAACTAAAAAAGAACTGGGCCATGCAGAAAAACCAACTACATTTGATGTTTTAGACAGAGTTCAATTAAAATGGATTCAGGCAAAGACCGATCACATATCCCAGAAACAAGTTAAGGGGCAGTAAAAATGTTTCAAGGCTGGGGCCAGTTGCTCTGCCAAAAGGGAAAGTTACTTTTCAGCCCAAAACACTCCAGCAAAACTGTTGAGGAGAGAAATCTCAGTGAAGAAAGATTGGTCCTGGCCAGATCAGATTAATTCATTGATTTTTCATGGGATGTAGGCATCACTGAAAATGCCGTAAGTTGTTGTCCATTTCTCAAAAGAAATTAAGAGTCAATCACATTGCTAGGGGTTTGGATTCACATGTAGGCAAGACCAAGTAAGGACTTCCAATTTCCTTCCATATGGTTAGTTGCAAATCTAAATCGCTCAAACAGTTACGGATGTTAGTGTGACTAGTCAATACTGACCAGATTTAACCCTGTCTCCCTTTTAAATATGGCGCAACATTTGGAACTCTCCAGCTCTCTGGCACCGTTCACATACCCACATGAGATTGAAATGATGACACCGGAGCCTCCAATGTAATATGCACGTGTTGGTGTTATTCATTAAGCATAGTTTGCACTCTTGTTCGTCAAAAATTATTCTTATTATATACACTGTATGCAGGAAAGAGTAAGCCTGAACATCTCTGGAACCTTATATTCTGCAATCCCACTTCCATCAGTTCTGAGGAAGGGTCACCGGACCCAAAACATTAACTCTGTTTTTCCCTTCACAGATGTTGCCAGACCTGCTGGACTTTTCCAGCAACTTTGTTTTTGTCCATGTGATCTGATATTATTATGATACAGCTCCTTTCAGGCCTGCTCAGAAGCTATTATTAGATGAAAGATACACTTAACTCTCTATTCCACATCCTCTTTCTCCGTCTGTATTACCTTCAATGACCAAGAATGCACTCCTCCTGACCAAGTGACTTTTCTACTTTGAATGCTGCCAAATTCTCTTTATTTTTATCCTATTTAATAGCATTTCTGCTCCTCCCTTAAGTGCTACATTGGAAGTTTTTTTTTCCCCTGGTGAAAACTACCTCAGTCTTTCTCTCTGCCTCCAGGCAAAGATTTCCATCTTGGTACCTCACTGGCCCTTCGCTTCTTTTGATTGACCTTTCACTATTAATGTGTTTCCAAAGGGTATTAGTGTTCCCTTTTGTTTCACCTGATAAACTTTTGGCAGTCTCTCTCCCCCTTTATTTCCTTCCATAGTTTGTCTCTGAACTTACATTCAGCATGATTTTCAGAGTAAAACCAATATTTATCTTAAGCCTCTTTTTCTTATCTCATTCTACTCTTGATATTTTTAGTTATCCAGGGAGCTCCAGGCTTGATTGGCCCTCCTTTCCCTCTCATAGGAATCACTTGCCCTAAATATCAGCGGAGTTCAGTGAAACATGTGCTGTGAGAAAAAGGCACAGAATTACTAAATGTCGCCAGGGATACACCCTGGGATCCTCAGGCAAATAAGAGAGGAAATAAGTGTTGCTCTAATTACTGTTTTGGACGAATTCAGTTAGGCATAAAATTCACCTTCTGTGAGGGCATAAAAGCCATTGGCGATGGACCAGCTACCTGTTGTTCTCTGCTGTCCAGGCTTTGCATCTCATTGAAGTCAATGTGCTATGTGTAACTGGCACCTGACCCATGAAGACATTATTTGTGTCACCACCAAATTTAAACTTTAATTACAATGTGCCTGGTGAATGGATTCAGTGCTCTGTATGTGTCAAAATAATCAGCTGACAGAAGAGAAAAGGACTTCCGATGGCAGGCCACTGAATCCAGCTTTCGATTTGATTTTTAAAGAATATTTATAACTGTCACATGTACCTAGTTACAATGAAGAGTTCCATTTTGGGTGCAGTACAGGCAGATCATACCATACAAAATGCATTAGGGTAATAGGACAGAGTGAGGAATACAATGTTACAGCTGCAGAGAAGGTGCACAAAGAGCGAGATCAACATTAAATTTGAAATTTGAGAGGTCCATTCAGAAGCCTAATAACAGTGGGGAAGAAGCTGTGCTTGAATCTGTTGAGCTTGGTGTCTTTCTATGTTTAGTGAGCCAGAGTACTTGTTTCCAATACTTTGACATCTCTCTCTAAGGTCCCATTTTGGACAGTTAAACAAAAAAACTATCCGGCTGATATTGCAGTCCAATATGGATACTCCAGGCACCCAGAAATCTACACTTCAACAGATAACTGGAATTGCTGAGGCATAGCTCTGGGAAATAGCAATGGCTCTGCATTGTACAAATCTGCTGTCTCCTCTCAGTATAACAACACCCGTTCTCTGCCAATGCCATGCTTTATCTTATGCTTTAAGTCAATATTGCAACGTGCACATTGAGATTCCTGTCTGGAGTATCTCAGGCTTTAAGTGCCTACATATATACCGCCCCGAGGCAGCCTGTTCCTTATCTCTAAGTAAGACTCTTTCACTCCTGATGTACTGTAACACTTTCTAACTTACATCAATATATTTCACGTTACTATGGTTTAGAGTCTAAGATCTGTCATTTTATGTGCTCATTCTATGTTGTTGTTCTCTCCTTATTGATGTCGGAACCATATCATCTGTAACATCATCATAATCAATAATCTCATTTTACTACATGCCACTCTGCCAGGTCCTTCAAACAACTACCCAGAAGGCTGCCACCCATGATGAATTGGTACAGTCTGAAACCAAACCCTCAGCGTCCATAGTTGCTCGGGGGTCGTCATCTGCAGATGACCCCAGTGAAGGTCAGCAGCCTTCCATCAGCCTTGGTGCAGCTACTGAAATAACACAGCATAGGAGTGCAAAGCAATGCAAAGCAAGACTTACATTCTTAATGGTAAGGCCTTGAGGAGTTGCCAAGTGGAAATTCATTGTTTCTTGAAAGGGGAGTCACAGGTAGACAGGGTAGTGAAGAAAGTGTTTGGTACATTTGCTTTCATTGGTCAGTGCATTGAATAGAGGAGTTGGGAGGTCATGTTGCGGCTGTACAGGACATTGGTTAGGCCACTTTTGGAATATTACATTTAATTCAGATCTCCTTGCTATAGGAAAGACATTGTTAAACTTGAAAGGATTCAGAAAAGATTTACAAAGATGTTGCCAGGGATGGATGGTTTGAGCTATTGGGAGAGGCTGAATAGACTGGGGCTATTTTCTCTGGAGTGTTGGAGGCTGAGGGGTGATGTTATAAAAATTTATAAAATCACGAGGGGCTAGGATAAGGTGAACAATCAAGGTCTTTTTCCCAGGGTAGAGGAGTCCAAAACTAGAGGGCATGGGTTCAAGGTGAGAGGGGAATCATTTAAAAGGGATCTAAGGAGCAACTTTTTCATGCTACGCTGGTGCATGTATGGAATGAGCTGCAAGAGGAAGAGGTGGAGGCTGGTACAATTAAAACATTTAAAAGGCATCTGGGTGGGCATACGAATAGGAAGAGTTTAGAGGGATATCAGTCAAATGCAGGCAAATGGGACTAGATTTATTTAGGATATCTGGTTGGCATGGACGGGTTAGACTGAAAGATCTGTTCCCGTGCTGTACATCTTTATGAAACTATGATTCTCTGATGTATGATTCCTGACATACAGGAATGCGGTTGATTCTTAACTGCCTTTTGAAGGGGCCTTGCAAGCCTTTCAGTTCAAGGACAATGAGAGGTAGACAACAAAGGCTGACAAAGTGTGAAAGAATTAAAACAAAAGAACAAGGATGTTGTAAATAAATTACTAAGTGTGGATCGTTGAGTTTTTTCGTGTTTTTTGGAAGTATTGTTGGTTTAAGTTATTATGGAAACATGCTTTTGATTTATCTTTAACTTACTAACATCACTTGATCCACATTCTGCACTGCTAGTGTGGATTCCATAGCAATAAACATCATTGGATATACTGGAAAAATAAGCAGTTCAAACTAATGTTATTTACAATATAATTAGTGTAACTGAGTTTATATCAGGCTTCAGATGATACAATATTTGTCCAGAAATTCCAGTTACCATTGGACAGATTTGACTGATGGTAAACCTCTTTAAAAACCAAAAGAACTGCGGATGCTGTAAATCAGGAACAAAAACAAAGTTGCTGGAAAAGCTCAGCAGGTCTGGCAGCATCTGTGGAGGAGAAAACAGAGTTGACATTTTGGGTCCGGTGACCCTTCCTCAGAACAGGAACTATTGTCTCTCACTGCAACTTAGACTACCAGTATTCCAGTCGATATTTATGAATGAATGATGCCCATTGTAAGCATTCCACAATTTTGGCATCTCTTTGTAATTTCCATGAAGATTTATTCCTCCACAACCTTCCCACTAGTTGGTGATTTATAGACTACACGAAGTAATTTAATTGCAAATTTTTGTTCTTTTGGTTTAACCAACCTGATACTGTCCTTGAACCCACAGGTATATCCTCTTTCACCAACCCTGCAATGCACTCCTTAATCAAATCTGTCACCACTACTCCTTACATCCCTTTACTGTCTTTTCTGAACACCCTGTACCAGTAACATTTAACATCCAGTTTTGCCCTTCTTTGAGCAACTTGCAACATAACTCCCCAATCTTACTTCCTGTACTCTGTGTATTCACATTTGTTTCCCTAACTAACGAATCCCCTATCATTAGCACTCTTCCTTTCTTCTTCCTTCCCTCCTGTACAGCTCAACAGCTCATAATGCCACAAATGTGGCTCTGACATCATTCTCTTGAGGAACCATTACCCTCAGCAACTTCCAAAATGCAAAACTAATTTGTGATCAGTTCCTCAGGGGATTTCTGCAGTATCTGCCTGTTTCTCTCAAAATGCCTGGTGGTTACCCATTCCTTTTCTGTCTCAAGGCCTTTAAGCTGTGGTCTTAACATCTCCCTGAATGCGCTTTCCATATAACTATAAGCTTTAGTGGATGCACTTAGTGACCCCAGTCACCACTCAAACCCTGAAACCCAAAGTGCAAGTTTATTCTGCTGGCAGTATTTACAGCACATTTCATTGCCTAGGGCTCCAGTAGGGTCCATGACTTCCCACGTATTACAGGTCACATATTCAATTCAACTGAGCTGTGCCGTCATATTTTTACTTTTCTTCTCATTCATTAATTTTATTCTACTTTGGATTTCTTGAATTACTTTATTATGTTGATGTTGACTTACCCTTACCCCGATGTTTCTCAGTTAATATTTCTTTAATATAAATACACTTATTTTATTTACAACAATTTAAAAACAGTCCCTGACAGCAGTTTCTTACCAACCAATGAATTTGCTGAAAAAGAGTAAAAGAAACAAGTGCCTTCTCCCCACCCTTCATCAAATTCCCAATACAGTACACTTCTTGCAATAAGGTTTATTTAGAGCACTTCTTTCCCTCTCTGCACTGCATTTGCACTTTGAACTCAATTCCCAGGTATATTCACTAAGCCTTATCTCACTTAGGCAAAGTGTCCCTCACATTGACCATAATTGTTAAGACTGCATGATCCACAATAAGAAAAAAGATTGTACACCTTCTGCAACTTAATTAATTAGTAATAATAATAAAATTGATCAGTGTGCATGTAGTTACTGATGCTGCATTCTCAAATTATGTATTTGAGGTACAGCTTGTTTATGATAAACAAGA
>NW_025971488.1:0-10619 GCF_021869965.1 Rhincodon typus
TGCTGCTTGGCCTGCTGTGTTCATCCAGCCCTGCACCTTGTTGTCTCTTGCCCTCTAGCACTTGTCTCTTACTTCTTGAACTCATCAGCTCCTTTGCCATTGATCAGTCCAAGCCTGAATGTTTTTCAGATCTGTGCATTTGGACACATTCTGCTTTTGCTCTATCTGTTTCAAGGAGGTGCAACATTGCGTACAACTCTCAATGTGCTCCAGTACACATCATTTATAAAGCTGCAACCATCTTAGAAATGGGAAATGCAGGTTACAAGCATAGGGTAGGTCTAATCTAATCTAAAATGATTTTTTGCACAATTGCCTTGCTCTAAAATATTATCTTCTTTGGTAGTCTACAGTTGAAGCATAGAGGAGCTAAAACAGTGTGTCTTTGGAGCATTTCTTCCCATTCAGATGATCAAACCCAAAAGAGGGAACACCAAAGCCAATGAAGGAAGAAAACAGAAGACAGATAAATGATTTACACAAAAGGAATCAGAGGTATGAAGATCTATAATTTCACCAGAAACTGTTGGTAACTTACTATAAAACTGGGGAATTTTCAGACTTTCCTCATTACCAAAAGTGATACCAGAACTCATTGATAGTCTATCTGTACTTGATGGTAATAACACATGAACCATCCTCTGTGTGAAAAATTTGCCCCTCGTGTCCTTTTTAAATCTCTCTCCTCTCACCTTAAAAATATACCTCACAGCCTTGAAATCCCCCAACCTGGGGAAAAGACACCTGCCATTCACCCTATCTATACCCCTCATGATTTTATAAACTTCTATAAGGTCACTCTCAGCCTCCTACACTCCAGTGAAAGAAGTCCCAGCCTATCCAGCCTTTCTTAACAACTCAAACCCTCCATAACCGGCAATACCCTGGTAAATCTCTTCTGAATGCTCTCCAGCTTAACAATATCCGTCCTATAAAAGGGCGACCAGAATTGCACACAGTACCCCAGAAGAGGCCTCACCAACGTCCTGTACAACCTCAACATAACATCCCAACTCTTATACTCAAAGTACTGAGCAATGAAGGCAACCGTGCTATGCACCTTTTTTGTTAACCACTGTGTCTATATGTGATGCAAACTTCAAAGAATTATAAGGAGCAGGCAGGAAGGACTAATTTAGTTTGGGATTATGTTTGGCATGGACTAGTTGGGTCTGTTTCTGTACTGTACAACTCTATGAGTCTGTAATAAGTAATATCGCATTTTTCTAGCTGTAACTAGCAGTAATCGTCTAACCTGTTGATGTTCACTCTGGTTCACTCAGGTTCTGTTTGAAGATCTGAAATGGAGCCATAGTCAGAGCTGATCTATATTCACAGGTCAAAAAAACTGACCTGTACTGACCAGTGTCAACCAAACTAGGTACCGAACATAAGGCTACTTAATAAGCTAGGAGCTCATATTAGATTGGTATGGATAGAGGATTGGCTAACTAATCAGAGACAGAGAATCGGGATGAAGACGACATTTTCAGGAATGTCAACCTCTAAGGAGTGGAGTGCACAGGAATTAGTGCTGGAGTCACAACTGTTTACAACAGATATTCACAACTTGGATGCCAACGTGAATGTTGTATCACTCAAGTATACGGATGACGCAGAAGTGGATGGGAAGGTAAGGATAACACAAAGAGGCTGCAGAGGTATATAGAAGGTTACATGAGTGGGCAGAAACATGTCAGGTGAAATATAATGTGGGGAAACGTGAGTTCATGCACTTTGGCAGGAAGAATAGATGAGCTGAATATTATTTAAATGCGGAAAGACTGCAGAAAGCTACAGCACAGAAAGATTTGGGGATCCTACTGTGTGAATCGCAAAAAAGCCAGTATCTGAGGTCAACAGATAACAGGGAAGGCGAATGATATTTACTTCAAAGGGAATGGAGTATAAAAATAGGGAGATTTTGCTAAAACTGTGCAAGGCACTAGTCAGACCAGCTGGAATACTGTGAGTCATTTTGACTACTTTATCTTAGGAAAGCTATAGTGGCATTGGAGACAGTCCAGAGAATGTTCACTGGGCTGATCTCAGATATGGAGGGACTGTCTTATGAGAAGAGATGAAGTAGTTTGGGCCTGTACACATTGGTGTTTATAAGAATGAGATGTGACTTTATTGAAACATACAAAATTCTTACAGGACTTGACTGTTGTAGATGTGGAAAGGCTGCTTCCCCTTGTGGGAGAGTATAGGACCAGAGGACATAATACCAGAGTAAGGGGTTGCATACGTAAGGCACAGATGAGGAGAAATTATTCTCTCACAGGGTTGTGAATATATGGAATTCTTTACCTCTGATGAGGTTGGGTCATTAAGTGTATTCAAGGCTGAGATAGATGGATTTTTAATCAGTAACAGAATTAAGGGTAGAAAAGCGGAGTTGAGGATTATCAGACCATGGAATAGTGGAGAAGACTCGATGGGCTGAATGGCCTACGTTTGTTCATGGGATGTGGATGTCGATGATAGACCAGGTCTTATTTCCTGTTCCTAATTGCCCCTTGATTTGCTGGGGTAAATAAATAATATTTATCTAAATTATAAATGAAGTGCTGATATAACAAGGGCCAGACAGAGACAGACATAAAACTGAAGTGTGGAGGCACATTGTTGTTTCGGGGAGGGTTTAGAACTGAAGTTGAGCCAAGGCTCGTCTAGGAATGCCTCTATTTGCCCAGTTGTAGGCTCCAAGCTAATCAGAGCAATGTGGGAGCTCACTGAGGGCGGAGTATCTAGCACTGAATGACATTCCTCCACTCACTTCCGCGTTGCTGCTTTTGTCTCATTTTTATTTTTGCAATGTGTGTGTATGTGTTTTGAGTTTGTTTGGTTCTGCTCTGGACTGAGCTCAGAGAGACTGTAAGTGTGTGTGAGTGAGTAAGTAAGTATATATTGTGTGTGGGAGAGAGTTTAAAGAGAGAGCCAAGTCCTACTGCAGCTGTCCTGCTCTCTGCTCTGTCCAGCCGTAGGGCTGGGAGTACAGTCCTCCAGCGTCCCTCTCTCTTCGACCCCTGGAGTGGCCTCAGTAAGATGAGATAATGGAGAAACTGTCCAGCTTCCTGCACATTGGGGATGTTGTGTCCCTATATGCCGAAGGGACTGTCAATGGTTTCATCAGCACATTGGGGTGAGTGCCACTTCCGAGCGCGTTACAGCTGAAACTGACAAACGAAAAAAAAACTTTAGTGCAGACTGGGGCTTGAAAGTTTGCATGTGCTGCGTGTACAGGCAAAGGCCGCTTTTGCTTCTTCAAGACTGTGGCAAAAATCGGAAGCCTGTTTTAGACAAAAAGGAGGCTGTAAAATGAGGTGATATTGAAGTGTCGAGGTGGTTTTGCAATACAGCAGAGGGTTAAATCCATGTTTTAAACAGGCATTACTTCCCCTTCCCATCATTTTGAAGTATGTGGGTGGGTGGGGGGTGAGCGGTTTGACCCTTATAACCCCTCCATTACCCCCTGACTGAGGACAAACTGCCCCTCCACAAAAGCTCAATTAATTTGAAGCATGTCAGAAGCGTTTAGAAAGCGGAAATCTAACAGGCAGCAGTCGTGCGTGTGTGCTGTGGGGGCAGGTTTGTTGCAGTTATTGTTTCAACCTGGTTTCTCAGTTTGTATTTCTGTATTGTAAGTGAAAACAAAACCAATTCTTCCCCTCACCCCGTTTGCCACCCTGCACTCTTTGACTGCAAAAGGTCTGACTTGTTTTTTTTCACTGTATCACCTTAGTTTTAGGTGGCGCTGGGGGGAATGTATGTTAAAATACTTGTTTGCTGAGATATGAAACCCCTTAGGCCCATTTGAAATGTGGGAGTTTTTTTTTGGAAAGGGCCACTTGTAAACACTTGGGGTCAGACAGAGTGTGAAATTTATCCTTTCCAGAGCCGAATGAGAAACTCTGATCAGATGCCAAGTTGCCAAGCATGGGTTTGGAATTAAATTGTTTCAAATGGGAATGCACAGCGACCTGCATTTGTGTAGCTCCTGGCTGGACCACAGCATATCCTGGAGCATGTTGCAGCCCAGGAAGTGCGTTTTTTAAGGCACGGTTGTGCAGGAAAGAGAAGCAGCCCACTTGATAGACGCAGCAAGATCCCACAAACAGGTCGTGAGCAGATCACCTGTCTTGGTTGTTGGTCAAAGGATGAGCATTGTTCAAGATTACTAGGGCGAACTCTTCTTTGAGTGTGTCCATGGGAATCAGTTGACAAAGATGAGCCAGGGCTGCCCACCATAGTTACTGGGTGGTAGGGTCCTCTTTACTGACATGCCAGTCTGCCTGGTTGTGTGTAATGTGTGGACTGATTGCCAAATATTTATCAGGCAGGCAGACTCCCTTCGACACTTAATTAACTGGGGTACATCCTGCGCTGAAATCTTTGACTGTGGGTCAGTTTTCTTTTTGGGTAGGGAGTTTCTGATGCAGTGTCTGTATTGTGAAGGGTACCATTTCAGAGAGCGACAAATGTTACCTCTGAGTACAATGGGACTTTGATCAGATGGGCAAATGGGCCAAAGAGTGACAGATGTGAGGTGCTGCATTTTGGAAAGGCAAAGCAGGGCAGGACTTTTAAACTTAATGGTAAGGTCCTGGGGAGTATTGCTGAACGAAGAGACCTTGGAATGCAGGTTCATAGTTCCATGAGAGTGGAGTTGCAGGTAGGCAGGATAGTGAAGAAGGCGTTTGGTATGCTTGCCTTTATTGTTCAGTGCTTTGAGTATAGCAGTTGGGAGATTATGTTGCAGCTGTACGGGACATTGGTTAGGCCCCTTTTAGAATACTGCATTCAGTTCTGCTCTCCCTGCTCTAGGAAAGATGTTGTGAAACTTGAAAGGGTTCAGAAAAGAATTACAAGGATGTAGCCAGGGTTGGAGGGTTTAAGCTATGGGGAGAGGCTGAATGGGCTAGGGCTATTTTCCCTGGAGCATCGGAGGCTGAGGGGTGATCTTATAGAGAGGTTTATAAAATCATGAGAGGCATGGGTAGGGTGAATAGCCAAGGTCTTTTTCCCCAGGGTAGCAGTGTCTAAAACTAAAGGGCATAGATTTGAGGTGAGAGGGGAGACATATAAAAGGAACCTATGAGGCAACTTTTTGGTGGAGGCTGGTACGATTACAACATTTAAAAGGCATGTGGATGGGTATATGAATAGGAAGGTTTTAGAGAGATATGAGCCAAATGCTGGCAAATGGGCCTAGGTTAATTTAGGATAACTGGTCGGCATGGACAAGTTGGACCAAAGGGTCTGTTTCCATGGTGCATAACTTTGACTCTATGAAACTATATTCTGTTGTCTGAGCTTGTTCTTCAAAGTAAACCCAGGGCTTCACTGTAATACAGGAAACCCATCATTGAGCTTCCACAGTGAATCCTACTTCAGTCGAGACTAAGCAAATTTTGCAAATGGAGTGTTCACCTCAACACCATGGCACCAAGTGAACTGTTGGATTCCACATTACAATTAGTGACTTTTTTTTTTGAAAATTATAATTGTGAGGAAGGTTTAAAGCACAGATAAGAAGTTTATTGTATGTTAGTTAAATCTGCAGTGTTCTTGTTTTAATTGAATCTAGTCAAATTTAATCAGATTTCTATACAATCCGTGTCTCAGTTGTTAGTTAGGGAAATCGCATGTAGAGACCTAGGTGAGGGACATTTGCTTGTAGTGCTATTGCTGAGCAGCTCGTGGTTCCTCTCGCTAACTCCTGAATGCTTCATGCACTTTTGGAATGATAAGGGCATCGTATCTGGAATACTGTGTTCAGCAATCCCGTCCAGAAAGATATCTTGACCCTGGAGTGGGTTGATTTACCAGAATATTACCAGGGTTAAATTAATTCATTCTCTCATGAGATGTGAGCATCATTGGCCAGGCCCAGAATTTGTTACCCATCCCTAAATGCCCCTTGAACTGACTGCCCTGTGGCTTGCTTGACCATTGGAGTCAGCCACACTGCAGTGAGTCTGGAGTCATATGTAGGCCAGACCAGCTAAGGATGGTAGTTTCCTTCCCTAAAGGACATTGATGAATCAGATGGGTTTTTACAATTGGTGATTATCACTGAGACCAGCTTTCACTTTCCAGACTTTTATTAATTGAACTTAAATTCCCACCAGCTGCCTTTTGGGATTTGAAGCATATTCCCAGTGTGATAACCTAGACCTCTGGCTACTAGTCCAGTAATATCCACCACTACACTACCATCTCTTTCACATTAAGCTACAAGGACCGGGTGCACAAGGGAAGCTTGTGTTGTCTTAAATACAGAAGATTGAGGGGGGATCAAATCAGACATTTATAATGATTCAAGGAGTTGATGATAGGGTTGACAGGGACAAGCTATTTTCTCTGGTGGAAGAGCTGAAACAAGGAGGAAGTATAGATAGACCACCTGAGGTTAATGACAGGAATGTTGGTGATATCCAAACTCTCCCTTTTTCCCAAAATATTGTTGAAAATTCTGCACCCGAGATTGATTGATAGATTTTTGTTGGTCATGGCTTTTAGTAATGAGAGAGCCATGGATCGAAGGCTCTGTTTCCGTGCTGCACATCTCTATGACTCTATTGTGGGGGTCGGATTAGAGTCCAGATACCGATCAGCCACAAAAGGCAGAACTGGTTTGAGGGGCTGAGTGACCTCTCTTTCTATTGTCCCATGACTGAGTGGAGCAGATAGCACTGTGCATTAGGAGAAGTGTCGAGAGTGTGCTGAAATCGAAATGTTTGCTCCTGCTGGGCAGAAATCCTCCGCATTTCTCCTCCTTCCTCTTTGGTTTGTCATACCCTACAAAAGCTCCTGTCATGAATGGACTGTTGGACTGCATGTACACCCCCCCCGGATCCCTGTGACTAAGGATGGCATGACTCCCCTGTAGCAATGACATTGGCTGGTACCCGAGACCCCAGAGCCCGTTAGAGAGCCCTGCTGATGTCGGTTAGTGGGGGAGGAACAAGAAGAGAGAAAGATGAGCACTATTGCAGTAAACCCTGGCTTTATATTCAGCGTTTCAAGTTGGCACAAGAGCGTGGTGATACTTTGCATATAACACACAGAAAACCGCTTTTCACTGTATTTTTTTTATATAAGTGTGGCAATAAATCTTAGTCTAATCAAATGAGCTATTGGGAGAGGCTGAATAGGCTGGGGCTATTTTCCGTGGAGCATCGGAGGCTGAGGGATGACCTTATAGAGGTTTATAAAATCATGAGCATGAATAGAGTCAACATCTTTTCCCCAGGGTGGGGAAGCCCAAAACTAGAGGGCATAGGTTTAAGGTGAGAGGGGGAAAATTTAAAAGGGACCTAAGGGGCAACATTTTCACACAGAGGGTGGTGCATGTATGGAATGAGCTGCCAGAGGAAGTGGTGGAGGCTGGTACAATTACAACATTTTGAAGGCATCCGGATGGGTACATGAATAGGAAGGGTTTAGAGGGATATGGGCCAAATGCTGGCAAATGGGACTAGATTAATTTAGGATATCTGGTCTGCATGGATGATTTGGACCAAAGGGTCTGTTTCCGTGCTATAAGTCTCTAAGACTATAAATCTAATCTAATCCTCTCCCAATAATATTGACTCTATGGGATGATTTAAGTATGGCATCTCCATTTATAAAAAAAATTGCGATGGAAAGTCTGCCACATTTAGAAAATTAGCAACAAATCACAAGCTTTTAGAAGCGATAAGCTTATCGCCATTTCTGTTGTTTCAAGGAGTGATGCTGACTCATTGGAATGCGGGGTGAGAGCTCCGCATGAGGCCAGTTTTTCTGACTGATTAGAAAGTCAATCCTGGCAGCCAGAAAAGAAAGCCCTTTTAGCAATCAAAATCTCTCCAGTGAAAGTCTGTAGATCTGTGAAATCTTGGAGAATGTGCTAATTCCCCTTCGTTTTTGGTGTACCTCCATGTTCTGGTGCCAACTAAATGTTGACAGTGAAACTTTTTATTTAAGGAAACAAAATACATATTGAATGAACTTCCACACTGGGGGGCCCCCAGTGTATCAGTGGAGGGTTATTTAATATAAGTCTTGGGTAGTTACATGCAGGAGATAAGGGAGGAAGATGCAGTGGTATTGTGGCCTGGCAGTGCCATTTCCAATAAGTCTTTGGGGATAGTGGAGCTGGGTCTAATTGAGATCATTTCTAAATTAGGTCAAGTTAACAAGGAAGCATTAGTTTTGAGTGTCAGCCTGGAAACCCCTTTAGGTATCTGACTAACCCACATTTTTTGTTTTGTTCACTTATGGGATGGTACAGATTTGATGGGCTGAAGGGCCCCTTCTGAACTGTATACTGTTATGACTTAAAGGTCCCTGGTAAGACCAGCATTTGCTGTCTATCCCTAATTGTCCTGAGTAGTTCGTTAGGCCATTTCAGAGGATAGACCAGTGTCAGTCACATTACTGTGGGTCTGGAGTCGCATGTAGTCCAGACCAGGTAAGGGTGGCAGATTATTTATTTATCCTTTTATTCATTTGTGGGATGTGGGTGCCACTGGCTGGCCAACATTTATTGCCCATCCCTAGTTACCCTTGAGAAGGTGGTGATGAGCTTCCCTAAAAGGCATCAGTGAACCAGATGGGTTTTTATGACAGTTGAATGTAAGTTCCATTGTTGCTATCACTGAGCCTAACTTAATATCTCTGATCAATTGATTTTTCTTTCATCAGCTGCCATGATGGGATTTGAACCCAGGTCCCTGGAGCATTAGCCTGAGCCTCTGGATTAATAGTCCAGTGACATTACCACTATGTTACTGCCTCCTAAAATGCTGCTGATGTCTGTCTCTCTCAGTGCAAGGGTGGTGGGTGCTTTTTTTTTTTTGGACAGGACATGGCATCCTGCTGATCCTCCCTGGTATTGTGGTTTTGCTTGGTGCCACCCTTGATGGTTGTGCCAACAGTGTAACTCTGCGATTCCCTCCTGCATCTCTTTACCTCTCTTCCCTCTTTCAGGGTGCTCCTGCAAATCTCCCTTTTTGACCAAGCGTTTGATCGCCTGCCCCCAAACATTTCTGTCGAAAGTAGTTAACAATGCTCCTATGAAATGCTTTGGGACATTTTGCTATTTTAAAGGGCTCTATCCAAATGCGAGTTCTTGTGATTGGCCTCTGAGGCTTTTAAATGTGCTATTTTGGCAGATGGTGGCTCAGTGGTTAGCACTGCTGCCTCACAGCGCCAGGGACCAGCGTTCGATTCCACCCTCGGGTCTGTGTGGAGTTTACACACTGTCCCCATGTCTGCATGAGTTTCCTCCCACAGTCCAAAGATGTGCAAGTTAGGTGGATTGGCCGTGCAAATTGCAGGGTTTCAGGGATAGGATAGGGAGTGTGTCTGTGTGGGATGCTCTTCAGAGGGTCAGTGTGGACTCGATGGGCTGAATGGCCCGCCTCCACACTATTGGGATTCTATGATTCTATTTTACATTTTCACAAACAGAAGAACTGGAACTATGTAGTTGCTGGAATCAGATTCAAAAAAAGATGTTTGTGACATTATAATAGCTCAGTACTAATGCATGTGTGACTCTTTCAATTAGCCATGATTCTGCTTGTGGGTAAATGTGTTGAGCTCCAGTTGGCCTGCTTCGACACTGTAGAGATTCTATGAATTTCTCTTGTCTTTTCTTGCGATCATGTCAGCTGGACTGTGTGAGGTGCAGTGTTGTGACACGAGTCCCTAACTCGTTCTATTTTTGACTGATGGCCAAGAGAAGCTATAAAACGTCTAATTTCGACCAGCCTTTGTGTTGTTTCGTTTAAGAAACGACGCATTTTCTAGCTAAATAGCACCTTTTAAGTCCTGAGAAGGACCTAGGGCAATGTACAGCCCGTGAGGCGCTAAGCAACTGCAATAGTGTGGGAAACTCGAGAGAAAATGTGCAATATCTCACAGACAGCAATGTGATAAAGATCAGTTTGTTTTGTGTCAATGTTGATTGGCTGATTAAATATATAGAATAAAAACTGAAAGAACTGCGGATGCTGTAAATCAGGAACAAAAACAAAGTTGCTGGAAAAGCTCAGCAGGTCTGGAAGCATCTGAAGGAAAAAATCAGAGTTAACGATTCAGGTCTGGTGACCCTTCCTCAGAACTGTTTTTGTTGTTGATTAAATATTGATGTGGGTGCTGCTGGGATCACCCTTGCTCATCAAAATAGTGCCGATAGGTCTGTCACAATCATCTGAGGGATTGCTGGAGCTTTGCGTAGGCTGTCAGCTGAAAGACCCCACCTTCTGGAGGCCAGTTAAGCCATTACAGTTGTATACTGTTTGTAATCAATTATCGAGTGTTGCCCACAGCTTAGAACAATTGATACTGCTCCTAAAGTCATGAGGAAGGGTGTGAGGTTTTCTGAAGAAGGGTCTAGGCCTGAAACATCAGCTTTCCTGCCCCTCTGATGCTGCTTGGCCTGCTGTGTTCATCTAGCTCTACACCTTGTTATCTAGGAAGGGTGTGAGGTTGGCCTTAATTGTACTGGAGATGGTTTAATTGTAAACTTAAGGACATTGCAACATTGTGTATTTAGGCAGGATGCAATGTATTGAGACAACAAGGTGCAGGGCTGGATGAACACAGCAGGCCAAGCAGCA
>NW_025971489.1:0-1272 GCF_021869965.1 Rhincodon typus
GGGACTGGACGTCCATGGTAAAGTGGAGGTGTTGGGGACCGGGGAATTGGAAGTTCTGGAGAGGTGGAGGGCATGGGTGGTGTCACGGACGTAGGTAGGGAGTTCCTGGACCAAGGGGGAGAAAATGGAGTCGAGATAGGTGGAGATAAGTTCGGTGGGGCAGGAGCAGGCGGAGACAATTGGTTGACCAGAGCAATCAGGTTTGCCGGAAAAGCTCAACAGGTCTGGCAACATCTGTGAAGGAGAAAACAGAGTTAACGTTTCTGGTCCGCGGACCCTTCCTCAGAATTTCAGTACACTGCCGACATTGAGGTGTTATCTCACTCCAACCCTGTCAGTACTGCAATAACCCAGATTTGGTCCTCTATTCGCGTGGCACTCCCTCAGGACTGATCCTGTAATCGTGTGGCACTGCTTCAGTAATAACCGTTAGACAACACTGCACTTCCGCATTATTGACTGTCTGACAAACAGGCACTGCCTCAGATCTGACTTGGTGACTATGAGGTACTATCTAAAAACGACTATCTCGCAGTGTTTTAGTGGGGGCTCTGTTATTTAGTTTTGATTTACAGTGGGCCTTGTGTTTTAGCTTTCATTAACTGGAGGCTCTGTGTTTTAGAGGTTTTTTTTGCAGTCGTCTGTTTGAGGGTTTAGGGGGATTTTAGGGAGGATTTACAGGTCTTATTTACAGGGAGCTCTATACTTTACTCGTTATTTACAGCGGGCTCTGACTTTTATGGCCCCAGCCTGCCCCAGTCCTGCCTCCAGCCCGCGGAACTGACCCTCGTCCCGGCTCGCAGCGTGTCCCGGCACTCAGCCCTAACCCCAGACTGTTCCGGCCGTGGCCGCGACCCCCAGCCCCCGATACGAAACCCAGCCTGTCCTGGCCCGGAACCCAAGCCCCCAAAACAACACCCCAACCCCAGTCTGTCCCGGCTCCAAACATGACCAAAAACTTAGCCCCAACCCTAACCCTAAACCTGGCCCTGGACCCCAGAAAGAGCTTTCAGCCCCCAGCCGAATCACGGACGACAGCCTGTCGCAGCCCTGGCCCAGCCCAGCCCGACCCAAACCGGGGCCCCCGCCCAGACCATTACTGTAAACCGAGCCTTAGCCTCAGACTCCGACCCCGGCCCCAAACCTGACCAAAACCTTCGCCCCAACCTGACAATGAAACTAAACCCGGCCCCAGACCTCCAGCCCCGCCCGGGCCGGCCCGACCCAATCCAGAGCCCCAGACCAGAAAATCACCGTAAACCTCGCCTTAGG
>NW_025971489.1:1372-10619 GCF_021869965.1 Rhincodon typus
CAATCCAGAGCCCCAGACCAGAAAATCACCGTAAACCTCGCCTTAGGCTCAGCCCTACCCACCGGCCCCAGACCCCAGCCTTCAGTCCCTGTCCCAGCCGTAACTCAAAACCCGGACCCAGACACAGCCATCGGCGCGCCAGCCCAAAATTCCCCCGCAGCCTGTCGCAGCCCTCACCCTGACCCTAACACTAACCACGGCCCTGAGCCTGACCCCGACACCGACCCCGACCAGGTTAAGGTCCCAGCACCCAGCCCGCAGCTCCGACCCTAAACCCTGCCTGTCCCAGACCCGAGCTCCGACCGAAATCTAACCCCAGCCTTAGCCTGACTCGGCACCCATCTTTCGCCCGAATACCAGCCTGTCCCTCTTCTGGCCCCGACTGTCCTGTTCCCCGGCCCTCGGCCATCCCAACAGCCTCTGCCCCCTCCTCCATCCCCGACTGAGCTTGTCCCGGTCCTGGTGCCAGCCCCCAACTGCAGCCTCAACACTGACCTCAAGTCTAACCCTAGCCTCGACCTAACCCTAACCCTAGCCCCACCCTGAGCCTCATCTGGCCGTAACCCAAACCTGTCTGAAGGTAATTACTGAGGAAATGCCTCAATGGTCAATACTCACGCAGTGCCTCCATGTAAAGGGGTCAGAATAGACAACCTCATTGTCAGAGTGTCAGTGACAGTGCTTCACAGTAGTGCCACTGCTGAGGGACTGTGTCACTGTTAGAGGGTCCAGTGGGGTGCACAGTCTCAATATAATCGGGTGAGAAATAAGGGAGTGCAACACGTTTGCAGGACCAGGACTGAGATAGTTTAATACAGTCAGAGGGTCAGGATTGAGCGAAGACCTCTATGTAACGGGATCAGAACTGTGGGATGGCTCCACGATTAGCAGGTCAACACTGAGCTATTGAAGCACTGTCACAGCATCAATACGGAGGCAGTCCTTCTTTCGAAAGGTGTCCGAATTCTAGAGGCGCCACACAATTAGAGGGTCATGACTGTGATATTATGATCAGCGGGTTAGTACGAAGGGAATGCCTTATTGTCAGTGTGTCAGTTCTGAGGCATTGTTCATTTGTCAGAGGGTTCGTCGTATGGGAATGACTCATTGTCAGAGTTTGTGTTGTGAGGCAGTTCCTCAGTTTAACGGTGTGGGAATTGAGGGTTTGCTACACAGAGAGGATCAGTGCTAAGGTATTGCAGCTGTATCAGAGGATCAGTGCTGAGGCATTGCCTCACGATAAAGGCATCAAAAGTGAGGTAGTGAGAAACGATTACAGGGTCACTAAGACATTGCAACACTGTGACAGTGTCAGAACTGATGGACTATTTCATTGTCAGAGGGGCATTACTGAGGGATTGAAGCACTGTCAGAGCTCCAGTACAGAGGGAGTGCTTCATTGTCAGACGGTCATTACTGCAGGAGTGAATTACTGTTAGACAGAGCCAGTTGTTAATTATGCAGGTGTCAGAACTGGGACAGTGCCTCATTGTAAGGGCATCAGAATTGAGGGCGACCTCACATTTAGAGGGTCAGTCCTGAGGGAGGGTTTCGTTATTATTGTGTCAGTACCTGGGGCACTGGCAGACTGTCAGCTGGTCAGTTCTGAGACAGAGTCTCTTTGTCAGTGGGTCAGCACTGAGGCTGTGCTTCAGTGTAATGGTGTCAGAATGGAGGTTTTGCCACAGACTGACGGTAAGTACTGAGGCATTTCAGCTCTATCAGGGTCAGAACCCAGGCAGTACCTCATTAGCAAAACATCACTTCTGCAGCAGGGAGAGAGGGTCAGACTGAAGGAGTGCCTCCTTGTCAGATGATCAGTTCTGACACACTGCTCCTTTGTCAGAGGGTCATTGGTGAGGCAGTGCCTCTTTGTAATGAGATCAGAACTGTCAGGGGGCCAGTACTGAGCGAGAACCTCATGATCAGTGGTCAATACTGAGAGAGTGTCTTATCAGAGATTCATTCGCAAGGGTGTGCTTCATTGTCAAAGAGTCCATTCTGAGGGACGGCATCAGGTGAGAATTCTAAGGGAAATGCAGGGTTACAGGGATACGTCAAAGGGATGGGTCAGATGCGCTTGGGATGGTGAGTGTGGACTTGGGCTTCATGGCCTGTTTTACACTGTGGGGATTCTATGATTCTGATGAGACGATCAGTACTGTGGCATTTCAGCACTGTTGGAGGGTAAGATCAGTGGGAGTGCATAACTGTCAGAGGGTCAATACTGAGGCTGAGGCAGAGCCAGGGAAATGTAGACCAGTGAGCCTTTGGATTTACAATCCAGTCCTACCTCAGAACTGATCCTCTGACAGAGCTGCAGCTCCTCAGTACTGACTCTGTAATTGTGAGGTACACCCTTAATCCTGACCCCACTTCAATGAGGCACGGCCTCAATATTGACCCTCTGACAATGAGGCACTCCCTCAGTACTGACCCAGTGACTATAATGCGCTCCCACAGGTCCGAATTCATACGACACCAGGTTATAGTCCAACACAAGCTTTTGCAGCCTCACTCCTCCTTCAGTCCAACATCGACAACTCCATATCACGGAAATGAGATCTGACAGTGCTTCCGTTCCTTAGGGCTAAACCGCTAATCATATGGCCCTCCATCCATTCTGATCCCATTACATTGAGGCACTGCTTCAGAATGGATCCCTCGTACTCACCCACTGACAGTGCTGTCTACATGTACTGACTGTCTAACATGTGAGCACTCCCTTGATTCTGACTCTCTACAATGAGGTACTCGCTCAGTACCAATGCTCTGACAGTGAAGCACTTCCTCCAAACTGACCTGCTGACAACGAGGCAGTCCTTAAGGACTAACTTCTGATAGATCTGCAATACCTCCGTCCTGATCATCTAAACGTGTGAGACCCCTTCAATTCATACCATCTTACAATGAGACTGTGCCTCAGTAATGACCCTCTGACAATGAGGCAATGCCTCAGAACTGACCCACTTAAAGTGCTGCACTACCAAAGAACTGACCATCTAAGCATGTGGCACACTCCGATATGACCACCTTACAATCAGGTACTGCCTCTGTATTGACCTTCTGACAATGATGCACACCCTCTGTAGTGTACCTTTAACAAACAGGCACTGACTCAGTAATGACTCCCGATGATGAGACATTCTATCAGGACTGAACATATGATATAGGCACCAGCTCAGGACTGAACATATGATAATGAAGCATTCATTATGTACTGTACTGCGCTGTACTGCGCTGTAATGTTCTTTGTTCTATGTCCTAGCACTGAGGGATTGCTTTACTGAAGTCAACCAGCACTAAAGGGAGGTCAGCACTGACGGGGTGAGTAATGAGAGAGTGCTGCACTGTGGGGGAGTCAGCACTGATGGAGTGCTGCAGTGAGGGGTATCAGCACTGAGGGAATGCTGCACTGTGGGAGTGCTGCACTGAAGGCAGTCATCACTGAGGGAGGGACAGTATTTAGTGGGGTCAGCACTGAAGAGGGATCAGCACTGAGGAGGGGTCAGCACTGAAGGGAGGTCAGTCGTGAGGAAGTGGAGCACTGAGGGAGTGCTGCACTGAAGCCTGCCAGCACTGAAGGGAGGTCAGCACTGAAGGGGTGAGTACTGAGGGAGTGCTGCACTGAGGGAGTGCTGCACTGAGGTAGTGCTGCACTGAAGGGAGGTTAGCACTGAGGGAGTGCTGCTCTGTGGGAGCGCTGCAATGAGGGAGTGCTGGACAGAGTGGGGTCTGCACTTAGAGGGGTCAGCAATGAAGGTAGTCAGCACTGAAGGAAGTCAGCACTGACAGGGTCGGAAGTGTGCACTGAAAGAGTGCTGTACAGAGGGGGATCAGCACTGAAGGAGTGCTGCACTGAAACCAGCCAGCACTGAAGGGAGGTCAGCACTGACAGGGTGAGTACTGAAGGAGTGCTGCACTGTGGGGGCGTCAGCACTGAAGGTGGTTAGCACTGAAGGGAGGTCAGCACTGAAGCTGTCAGTACTGAGGGAATGCTGCATTAAGGGACTGCTGCTCTGCGTCGGGTCATCACTGAGGGAGTGCTTCACTGTGGGGTGTCAGCTGTGAGGGTCGTGGGAGGGTCAGTGCTGTGAGACTGTCTGAGGGATGTCAGCACTGAGGGAGTGCTGCACTGAGGGAGTGCTGCACTGAGGGGTGTCAGCACTGAGGGGTGTCAGAACTGACGGGTGTCACCACTGAGGGAATGCTGCACTGAGGGAGTGTTGCACTGAGGGAGTGCTGCACTGAGCGGTGTCAACACTGAGGGAGTGCTGCACAGAGTGGGGTCAGCACTGAGAGGTGACAAAGCTGAAGGGTTTCCGCACAGAGGGAGTGCTGCACTGAGGACGTCCAGCACTGAAGGGAGGTCAGCAGTGATGGGGTAAATGCTGAGGGAGTGCTGCATTGAGTGAGGTCAGCACTGAGGGAGTGCTGCACGGAGGGACTGCTGCACTGAGCGTGGTTAGCACTGAGGAGTTGCTGGATTGAGGGGAGTCAGCACTGAAGGAGTGCTTCGCTAAGGAGTGTCAGCTGTGAGGATGTACTGCTCTGTTGGAGGGAGTGTGCTGTGAGACTGTCCGAGGGTCAGTATTGAGGAAGTGGCGCACTGAGTGGGTCACTACTGAGAACGTGGCGCACTGAGGATGGTCAGCACTAAGTGGGGTCAGAAAGGAGGGAGTGCTGCACTGACGGAGTGCTGCACTGACGGAGTGCTGCACTGAGGGGGATCAGCACTAAGCGGGGGGTCAGCACTGAGGGGGGACAGGTCAGTTCATCAATCTCCACAAATTGGACCTCTCACAGTATGCCATATCCTTTGTAGTGATCCTCGCAGCAGCTGCACTCCCTCAGTGCGGTCCGTCTGATAATGTAGTGCTCCTTTATTATTGACATTCTGACAGCACAGCACCCTCTTCATATTGGCCCTGTGGCAGTCCAGCACTCCCTCAGTACTGATCCTCCAACAATGGAGCATTCCCTCAATACTGACCCCCAGTGCAGCACTCCATCAAGAGTAACACTGCAGTACACTCCTAATATTACCCCACTGTCAGTGTGGAGCTTCCTCAGTGATGACACTCTAATAGAACATCATTCCCTCCGACAGTGTTGCACACGCTGAGCATCAACCCACTGACAGTTTCAGCATTCCCTTAATATTGACCAACTCACAGTGCTGCACTGCCTCAATGATGACACTGTAACAATGGAGGATTCCCTCAGTCCGAGCTCTGCAACAGTTAAGCACTCAATCATCACTGACCATCTGTAGTGCAGCACACCCCTAATATTGATCCTGTGACAGTGCAGCACTTCCTTAATATTGGTCTTCCGACAGATGGCACTTCCTTGATGAAGACACTCTGACAATGCAGTTTTCCCTCACTACTTATCTTCTGACAGTGCAGCATTCTGTCATCATTGACTCCTTGATAGTGCAGCAACATGCTTCTTATTGACCCTCCGACAGTGCAGCACTCCGTCTGTTCTGACTCTACAAAAGTAATATTGATCCCCTGACGGGCGGTTCTCTTTCAGTACTAATCCCCGCAAAGGGAAGCTCTCCCTCATCTTCACCCTCTGACAGTGCAAAACTCCCTTTATATCAAGCCTCCAACAGTGCACTATTTCCTTAATATTGGACATCTGATTGTGTGATACTCCCTCAGTGTGAAACCCTGACAATGCAGCACTCCCTCAGAAATAAATCTCTGATTAAGCACTTCTTCTGTACTAAATCTCTGAAAATGGAGCATTCTCTCATGACTGACACTTTACAGTGCTGCACTGCCTCAGTACTCACTCACCAAAAGTGCAGCACTCCATTACTAGTGACCTTCTGACACCGTGGCACTCCCCTAATATTGGTCCACTGACAGTGCGGCACTCCCTCAATACTGACCTGCTCGCTGTGCAGCACTGCCCTAATAGCAAACCTCCAGCTCTATCAGACGGTCTGTCCTGAGCAAGTGCCCCATTGTCAGCGTGTCAATACTGAGGTAGTGCCTAAGAGGGTCAGAATTAAGCGAGTGCCTCACATTTAGAGGGTCAGTACTGAGGGACTGCCTTATAGCCAGTGGGTCAGTTCTGAGGCAGGGCCTCAATGTAATAGATTTAGAAATGTGGCAGAAGGCACATGATTAGAAGGTCAGTAGTAAGCTGTTGCATCTCCATCAGAGGGTCAGTACTCAGCGAATGCCTCATTGACAGAGGGTCCAGACTGAGGTATTGAAACACTGTTAGAGGGTTAGCACTGAGGGAGTGCTTCCTTGTCAGAGATTCAGAACTGAGAAAGTGCCTTATTGTCAGAGGCTCATTCCTGAGGGAGTGCCTCATTGTCAGAGTGACATAATCATATCGCACTCCCTCAATTCTAAACCTTAATATTGATCCTCTGAGAATGTGGCACTGCCTCAGCACCGACCTTCTGACAATGAGGCGCTACCTCAGGACTGACCCTCTGGTAATGAGGTGATTCCTCAGTACTGAACCATTGACAATGTGACACTTCATTAGTATTGACCTTCTGATAATAGGGTTCTCCTCAAGTACTGACCCTCTGACGGTTCTGCACTGCCTCAGTACTGACCCTCTAAATGTCTGCCACTCCCTCAATTCTGACCTCCTTACAATGAGGCATTACCTCAATACTGACCGGGAAGGTGGCACTGCCTCAGCATTAACTATCTGACAATAAAGTCCTCACTCTGGACTGACCGTTCAACAATGACATACTGCTTCAGAAGTGACCCACTTACAACGAGGCACACACTCAGTACTGACCCACTGATAATGATGCTCTCCCGCAGTACTGACCCTCTGAGAGTGCTGCACTACCACAGGACTGACTCAATTCTGAACACCTTACAATGAGACACCGGCTCAGTATTGACCCTTTGATCATGAGGCACTGATTCAGTTCTGACCCTATTACATTGAGAGCGCAGTTCTTCATTGTTGACCCTCTGGCAGTGCAGAATTCCCGCACAACTGACCCTCCCACAGTGCAGCATACCTTTAGTACTGAACCTCTGATAGTGCAGCTCCCCTCAGTACTGTCTCTAACAGTGCAGCATTCTCTTAGTATTGACTGTCTGACAGTACTTAGGGGAGTGCTGCACTGTTGGAGAGTCAGTACTGAGGAAGAGCTGCATTGTCAGAAGGCAAATATTAATGGAGTGCTCGGGTCCATTTTAAAGGGGTTTTGCACTATCACACATTCAACTAGGGTGGCGCGGTGGCTCGGTGGTTAGCACTGCTGCCTCATAGCACGAGGAACCCAGGTTCCGTTCCACCCTTGGGCGACCGTCTGTGTGGAGTTTGCACATTCTCCGGGTCTGTGCGGGATTCTGTATCCTCTGGATGCTCCGGTTTCCTCCCACAGTTCAAAGATGTGAAGGCTCGGTGGATTGGCTATGCTAAATTGCCCATGGTGTTCTGGTTAGGTGGCTTAGACATGGGGAAGTATAGGGGAATGGGTGTGGGTGGTATTCTCTTCGGAGGGGCGTTTTGGGCTTGTTGAGCTGAATTGCCTGTTTCCACACTATCGGGAGTCTATGAATCAGTATTAAAGAAGTGCTGCACTGTCAGATGGTCAATGGTTAGAGAGTGCTGCCCTGTGGGAGGCCAGTACTGAAAGGGAGCCGCCCTGTCAGGAAGTCAATATTAAGAGGGTGCTCCAGTATCAGAGGGTAAGTAGTAAGTGAGCACATCTCTCTCAAATGTCCTTGTCAAAGGGTCAGTCGTCAGGTTAGTGCTGAGGGAATACCGGTATGTCAGCGGGTTAAGATATGGCAGAAATGCACTATCAGAGGGTCAGTCATCAGTATTCCAGATTGTATTGTACTGTTGGAGGGTCAGTACTGAGAGAGTGCTTCTTTGTTAGTGTGCCACTCCCTGAACGCTGACCCTCTGACAGTGCAGCATTCCCTTAATATTGGCGTTCCAACAGAGCGGCACTCCCTCAGTGAAGACACTCTGACAATCCAGCTTTCCCTCACTACTGACCTTCTGACAGCGCAGTATTCTGACATCATTGACCCTCTGACAGTGTAACATCTGCTTCATGTTGACCCTCCGATATTGTGGTACTACCTCAGTGGTGATACTCTGACAATGCAGCACTCCCTCAGTACTATCTTCTCTGATTAAGCACTCCCTCACTGCTAAGCGTCTGAAAATGGAGCATTCTCTCATTACTGACCCTTTGCTGTGCCAGAGCACTCACTCGCTGAAGTTGCAGTACTCCATTAATAGTTGACCTCCGACAGTGCATCACTTCCTTAATAATGACCCTCGATAGTGGAGCACTCCCTTAATATGGAGCCACTAATCGTGTAGCATTCTTTTAATATTTGCCTGCTGACAGTGCAGCACTCCACTAATATCAAACCTCCGAGGGTGAAATACTCCTTTAATATTGACCATCTGAGAGTGCAGCATTCCCTCGGTGCGAACTCTCTGCCAGTGCAGTACTCCCTTATTATCGGACCACAAGCAGTGTGGCACTCCCTGAATACTGGCCCACCAACAGTGCAGCACTCCCTGAATATTGGCCATCGAGAATGCGGCATCCCCTTAATATTGACCTGTTCGCAGTGCAGTACTCTCCTAATATCGAACCTCTATCAGATGGTCCGCACTGAGGGAGTGTCGAATTGTCAGCAGGTCAATTATGAGGCTGTGCCACTTTGTCAGAGGTCAATACTGAGGCAGTGCTTCATCTTAAGTGGGTCAGAATTAAGGAAGGGCCTCACAACACAGAGTCAGTACTGAAGTAGTGTAGCACTGTCAGAGGATCAGTTGAGGGAATGCTTTATTGTCAGTGGGTCAGTTCTGAGGCAGTGCCTCCATGTAATGGATTTAGAATTGAGGGAGGATGACATGATTAGAAGGTCAGTAGTAAGGTATTGCAGTCAGAGTGTCACTATTAAGGGAATACATCATTGTCAGAGAGTCTGTATTGAGGTATTGAAGAATTGTCAGAGGCTGAGTACTGAGGGAATGCTTCCTTGACAATGACTCCCTCTGCAGGGCTATCACGTCATTTCTGGAGAGTCAGTCTTGAAGGAGTCACCCATTGAGAGAGAATCAGTTCTGTTGGAGGGCCTCATCATCAGAGGGTCAGTACTGAAGGAGTTGTAAGCGGGTCAATTCTGAAGCAGTGCCTCATTTGAGGGGGTCGGAATTGAGCAAGTTCATCACGTTTACAGGGTCATTACTGAGGAAGGGCCCCGTAATCAGT
>NW_025971490.1:0-10617 GCF_021869965.1 Rhincodon typus
CTGCAGGTGCAGGAGTCAGAGATAACACAGTGTGGAGCTGGAGGAACACAGCAGGCTAGGCAGCAGCAGAGGAGCAGGAGAGTTTATATTTTGGGTCAGGATCCTTCTTACTGCTTTGTCCAGAACCGTAAGAAGCTACGGCCCAGACCATCATGGAAGCCAACCTCCTATCCATGGACTCCATCTATACTTCTCACTGCCTCAGAAAGGCTGCCAACATCATCAAAAACTTCTCCCACCACCTCTTCCATCAGGCAGAAGATACAGAAGCTTGAACACAGTACCAACAGGCTCAAAAACAGCTCCTTCCCTGTCATTTATTAGACTGATGAATGAACCCTCTAACTTCAAATAATGTTGACCTTCTTAACATTGATTTTACTTTGCGCCTATCCTGTGTGGTGTAACATGTATGCCTCGCTCTGTCAAAGCACGCTTTGATCTCCATGTCCTTGTTTGCTACGATCTGCCTGTACTACTTCCAAAACACAAATCTTTTCACTGTACCTAAGTATGTGCGACTACAATAAATCAAATCAAATCAAATCACAATCATAGGGAGGTCTTGATAAAACAGCTAGTCTACTGTGAACAGTTTTAGTCCCGTTGTCTTGGTTCTGAAATATAGGAAGATTTTCTTATGAGGAGAAGTTGAGTAGGTTTGGCTTGTACTTATTGATATTTAGAGGAATGAGAGGAGATCTTATTGAGACATATAAGATTCTTAGAGGAAGTGACAAGGTAGATGCATGGAGGTTGTTTTCTCTTTGATATTGTCTGAAATAAAAGGGCATATTCTCAGAGGAAGGGATCGCGCATTTAAGACTGAGATGAGGAGGAATTTCTTCTCTCACATTGTGGTAAATCTGTGGATTTTTTTTTACTGCAGAAGTCAGTCAAGGCTGTGGCATTAAATATATTCAAAACTGAGATAAAGGAATCAAAAGTTATTGTGTGAAAGGGGAAAATAGACAGTATAGTCAATTGAAGGGATTGAAGAGGAAAAATAGGCAGTACAGGTTTTCTGGTATCACAACTCTGAATCAACAGTTAGAAGATGTGAACATGTTATGATATGATTTTATAATATAGTCGCATGTATTCATTTGAATATGGTTGGATACATATGTATTGATTTGGAATGCAACTTTGCAAACATGTTTGGATAGAATTATGAATGAGTAAATGTATGAACTTTTGATTGAGATTTATTATCTATAGAAATAATTGATTCGAAGCTTGTCATTTCTAAAAATAGTATAAAACCATCGTTCTTGTGGCTTCAGTTTAAACATGGACAAGGAAACCTCTTGCTGATTACCATGGACCATCCTCCCTCAGCTGATGAATCAGTACTCCTCCAAGTTGAACAACATTTACAGGAAGCACTGACGATGGCAAGGGCACAAAATGTATTCTGGATGGGGATTACAATGTCCACCACCAAGAGTGGCTCAGCAACAGTACTACTGATCGAGCTGGTCAGCTCCTAAAGGACATAACTGCTAGACTGGGTCTGCAGCAGGTGCTGAGGTAATCAACAAGAGGGAAACTTCATACTTACCAATCTGCCAGCTGCAGATGCACCTGTCCATGACAGCATTGGTAAGAGTGACCATGACACAGTCCTTGTGGAGACAAAGTTCTGCTTTCACATTGAGAATAACCTCCATCATGTTGTGTTTCACTATCACTGTGCTAAATGGGACAGACTTTTAAAACACCTAGCAACTCAAGACTGGGCATCCAAGAGGTGGTGTGGGCCGTCAACAGCAGCAGACTTGTACTCCAGCACAATCTGTAATCTCATGGCCTGGTATGTCTCCCACTCAACCATTATCATCAAGCCAGGGGATCAACCCTGGTTTCAATGAAGGGTGAAGGAGGGCAAGTCAGGAGCAGTACCAGGCATACCTGAAGATGATGTGTCAACCTGATGAAGCCAACGAAGAGGATTACTTGCTGCCAAACAGCATACGCAGTAAGTGATAGACAAAGCTAAGCAATCCCACAACCAATGGATCAGATCTAAGCTCTGGAGTCCTGCCACACCAGTTGTGAATGGTGGTGGATGATTAAACAACTCATTGGAGGAGAAGGCTCCACAAATATCCCCATCCGCAATGAAAGAAGAGCCTAGCATATCAGTGCAAAAGATAAGGCTGAAGCTTTCGCAGCAATCTTCAGCCAGAAGTGCCAAGTGAATGATCCATCTTGGCCTCCTCCAGTGGTCCCCAGCATTACAGATACCAGTCTTTAGCCAATTCTATTCACTCCACCTGATAGCAATAAATGGTTGACGACACTGGCAAAGGCTACAGGCCCTGACAAAATTCCGGCAATTGTACTGAAGACTTGTGCTCCAGAACTTGCCGCCAATCTAGCCAAGCTGTTCCAGTACAGTTATAACACTGGCATCTACCTGACAATGTGGAAAATTGCCCAGGTATGCTTGATTGGCGCAACATCCACAAGCGTCCATTCTCTCCACCACTGACTCTCAGTAGCAGCAGTGTGCACTATCTACAAGATGCACTGCAGAAATTCACCAAAGTCCCTCAGACAACACCTTCCAAACCCACGACCACTTCCATCCAGAAGGACAAGGGCAGCAGCCATACCACCACCTTCAAGTTCCCCTCCAAGTCACTCGCCATCCTGACTTGGAAATATATCACCATTCCTTCACTGTCGCTGGGTCAAAATACTGAAATTCCCTCCCTAATAGCATTGTGGGTCAGCCCACTGCAGGTGGACTGCAGCGGTTCAAGAAGGCAGCTCACGACCACCTTCTCAAGGGCAACTTGGGGCAGGCAATAAATGCTGGGTAGCCACTGACGCCCACCTCCCACAAAATAATTTTAAAAATCTTGCATAAAGATTTGAGCTGTAAACCATTTTTGAATATGCACATCTCCCACGCACCAATAAATGTTTAAACAAAGGAACCTGAGTCTCGTTTGGCTTAAGAGAGAATAAAGGTTAAACTCACCCTTTCAGAAAATAACACAGGAAAGTAGAGTTGAGGATTATCAGATCAACCATGATCTCATTAAATGTAGAAGCAGGCTTGGAGGGCTCAATGGCTTACTTCTGCTCCTGTGCCCTATGATCGTTTGGTCAAATAGTCGTAGGAATCATGTGGGGATGATGATGTTCTCCGGATGACTGGAGAGGTAGCAACTGACTCACATTGCCTCCGTTGGGGAAAGCACCTACGCCCCACCTCCCACACCTCCCACACCTCCCAAACTTTGAATCACGAACGAATTAGGCTGTTGAAGACCCACTGTCAGATGTCCCACAGGAAAGTATCCCAAGAGTAGGAAATCCCACCCATTGAAACCATTGGCCCAATCAGCAGTTCCTTTATTCCTAACGTCACCAGGGAGGCGGTGGCTGCTGCTAGAATGACGTGCAATGTGGAACCAGGCATAAGGTGCAATCTGGGCCGAAGGTAAGTAAAATTTGGAGGATGTCTATGTGGCAGGCATGCTAAGGAGAAGACTTGGAGAACAATTGGCAGCAGTGTTGGGGTATGGTTTTCACCGGGACCTCCACCCTAATGCCAGTTTGTCATTCGGGTATTGATTACCTTTGAACGAGGGTACCCACATAGACCAAGCTGCGCCGGCTGCTGCTTCCCCGTGCCGGCCATTGCTCCAGGCATCGCTTCCCCCGCACCGGCGCTGTTCTGGGATTTGCCTCTGGAACTTGCCGGCACCTCCATTCCCCTAATGCAGATAAGAGAAAGAAAAGAGGAGGGAGAAGAAAAGAAAAAGAACAAGTGGAGCAGAGGAGCTCCAGCTGGAGTGTCTTACTCTGCCGTCATCTTCTCCACGAACTTTGCAATAGAAATGAGTTCAGCATGCATTCAGAATGGATTGAAAGTCTCTTCTCACTGCCATTACGGATCAATAATTTTTGTGTAAACAGATAAGCTTGGAAAAACTGTTGGATCTGCAATACAATTGGTATTATTGATAAATTATAACATACTTATCATTGATTAGTTGTTTGGTGCAGACGTGAGTATTGATGTGTTAAGAAGAGAGATGTTTTGTCCAAACTTTTCATCTTTTTTTTCATCTTGCACTCATCAGGACAATTTGCAAGAAATACCAATGCATACCTTTATATTGGGATTTCTTGTGAATTATCCTGATAAGTGAGAGATGAAAAGCTTCAACAAAATGTCTTCCTTTTAGCAATAATTATTAACCATTTTGCTTAGTAATATAAGCTTTTGTGTTTGGCCAAATATACAATATGTCAGCTCATCCAATAATCTGAGAACAGATAAAAGATGCATACAAAGCATTGGTGCTCTGCTATACATGTCTAATTTTAACTCAGTTTCTCTCCCGGAAATGCTGAAGATCCATTGCCTTAGAAAGTCAAATCTTTCTTGGAAACATCGTATTTTAATCAAATACAGTAACCTCATTGACCCTCAAAAATTCAATCAGATTAGTTAGACTTTCCTTTAGTCAATTGTCCTTTAACAAATCCATGCAAACTATCCTTGATTTATTTGTGCTTTTCTAAATGGTGATTAATGTTGCTCCTTAGTGTGCTATGAAACAATTTGCTCATCCCTGATGTTAGGGTGACTGACCTATAGATGCTCAGTCTACCTCCTTTCTCCTGATCAAAATAGTGACAAAACATGCATTATTAATTCTCATTTCAATTTCACCTTTTACTTTCTATACTACAATGAGGCATTCTACAATATTACGTTCTCCATCTCTGACACAAGCGTTGCTTACTTTTTGTCTTTATCATGTTGTATGCTTGTCGACATCCAAAGAATTTTAGATTTGGGAGTCTGATGTCATTTTTTAAAAATGACAGCGTATTTGTTCTGACCCCTCGCTACTTCCTCCTTGAATCTCATGGGTGTAGTGCAATGATGTCAACTGCTGCTCAAGCCCCCAATCTTGGAGCTGCTCCAGTTGACGACAATTCCTGCACATGTGGTTATTCGGGAAACAAGGAGAATACTGTAGGTCAAATGTTGACACAATGTATGCTTTCTAAAGAACTGAAGTTACATGTCATGCTTATATTTAATACTCTAGTATCAAAACTTTCCCTTATCTAGACAAACAAAAATTCACCAGATACTCACCAATCACCTCACGGTTCCTTGCCTTTAGGCTCTCAGTCTATTGCGCACTTGGAAGGGCATGCTATTTGTAGTTCTCAAACTGTTGTGCTTTTCTGGCCCAAATCTCTCTCAGGCTTACACTTCCTTACCTCTGGGATCATCAGTATATTCCTAGAAAAAATGTTCAAAAGAATAAGATATGTTCATACTGTCTTCTGCCCATTACCTTGTTGGTCTCTTGAACATTTCCCCTCAGCTTCATTGCACACAGGCTGACTGTCTGTTACTGGCTACTTGCCCTATTTCCTCACACTTTTTTGTGAACTTTTGACTGTTTTAAACATTTTCTTTGGCCTGCATTTGTACAAGATTGTTTTTGGATATGAATTTGTCTCAACTAAATCCCAACTATGAAGTGGCCACCACTCAATTCCTTACAGTTAAATTTTTAACTCGTTTTGTTCCACTTTGTTGAAATAACATCACAAGACTTCAATACCAGCAAGGAGATTTGACAGCTGAAAATGCATGTTTTAGATTTAGGGTCACAGTACCAATGACTTTTCAACAATATATTTTAATATTGTATCTAAGTTTCTGACAGATATTTCAAAAGTAAGGTTTCCCTGCAGTGGCTACAAGTGAAATGTGAACTTACTGAGAAAATGGGAACCAAACTTGGTCTCCACCTGTTGTGCTCACAACAGTGAAAAATGCTGATCTGTTCACAATGGTATTGTATCAAAAATAACCAGCGTGCTACAGGATTTAAGGTGATATCGTGCAATGGAAAATTATGGGTAGATTTCTCACTTGAATTGTGGTATCCATCTGTGGCAAATCTTGTACTCTTGAACGGGGTAATGCAACAGCTTTTCAATGTAACCAACCACCACATCAAACTTTCGTGTATGAACGTATATTTGCGTCTGAAGGAAAAGTGAGTTGCATGTGAAATAACTCCACAGAGGTTAGCATCCCATCAGAAGTCACCCTTTATTTACGCATGGGAAGTCCTTGATACTGAACCAGCTTCCTCAGCTCTGAGTGAACAGAATATCTGAGATAACAAGGTGTAGAGCTGGATGAACACAGCAGGCCAAGCAGCATCAGAGGAGCAGGAACGCTGACGTTTTGGGACTAGACCCAAACTACAGTATGAATCACTACAGTATGAACACTGGCATGGTCATGGCTAATGCTCAAAATTTAGTTACCATCTGAATTTCAGCAGTGCATTTTAGTGTGATTGCTCCAAATTGACATGGCGGTATTTTTAAAAATTACAAAAATAAACTCTTACCTAGCTCCAAGGCCGGTTGTTAAAGGCTTGCTGAGTTCAATTTACAAAGTGAAAAGGCTTGAGCTAAAATTTTGAACCTTAAATGGTTTTTTATTTGTCTTCCTCAAATGACTCACTGAATATATTCTTTAGAAAATTGCTAGCTGAAATACTTTCCAGTAGGTTTTTCACAATTTGTTGAAAGTCAAATGCAATTGGAACTTCAGCGTTCACTCATTTGGAAGTGATTACTCTGAATCATTTTGTAGTCTCAAGCTATATCTGCAATTTTCTGTCTTTTCAGTACTTTCCTTCCAGGCCAGTCATTCATTCGTTCATATCAGTTCATTCTATAATCTGGCTCACTTTGTAAAAACTATTTCCTTAATTCTGGGAGTATCACTATAAAATAATCAAGTGCAAGTTAAAATTGCATAGTAATTACATGTACAAAATCATTATTACAGTATGCCAACATAAGATCAAGTGAAATGAGTAGGAGCCATTGAGTTTAGGAAACTTGCTCCTTCTAGTACTTCATTATAATTTTGTACTGTTTCACCATTAGTTGCCTGCTGGTCACAGCCCTTGACTCAGCAAAAGAAACTGCAGCATGGCAGGGGTAGGCAATTTAGGACTGAGATGAGGAGTAATTTGTTCAGTCATGTATGGTGTATAGTGATTGTAAAGGGTCAGTCAAGTGACATTATAGAATAGGAGTTCCCAAATTGGGGCTGCTGATCTGGTCCAATCTAGGAGCACTGGCTGACAGATATAAAGAGGAGTGCTGGAGCTTCTGTTTACTCGGAGCTGGCTCTGAGGAAGTCAGACCAGAGTCGAGTACTACGCATGTGTAAATAAAAGGATAACATGATGACAGGATACCGGCATCTGTGGAGTTGTTTCAGTGGTGATGAGAGGAAAAAAATATATGCTCCTGAAGAAATTCTCTTGCACCAGTTGTCTTTCAGTTGGGGTAAGCATTTCTGGCATTGTGCCATTATATGGGAAGCTTGTCTTGTTTGACCCTGCCATGGAAGACTGGGTCCAATATTTGAAAAGAATGCAATATTTTCTCCAGGCAAATGATATTGGGTAGATGAAAAGGAACGAGTAATTCCCCTGACAGCATGTGGATGCATTGTTTTCTCAGTTATTAGGAAACATTAGGAAACATTAGGATCCTAAGGCACCAGGCATTAAAACCTTTCAAGAGTTGATGGATTTAGTTAAGGAATATTACAATGGCAAGTCTCCTCTAATTCTGAGATGCTGTTTTATTCAGCAGTTCAAGAATCGGGGGAAACCATGTCAGGATTTTTGACGAGGTTAAGACAACTGGCAGAGACATGTGACTTTGGCTTAACCCTTAATGAGGCACTGAGAGATTACTTGGTATGTGGGATTTTTGATGTAACCAAGCCTTTTAGCTGAAGCACAACTGGACTACAACTGGCTTTATCATTGGGAAATTTGGCAAGTGGAGCATATGAGTTGCAGGGTATTCCAATGGAGTGGACACCCTCACTAGGCCAATTGAGCTTGAGGGACACCACTTGATTGAAGGCAATTGTAATATTTCCTGAATGGAGGGACTCTAGGTCAGCCCACAGCGAAACTTCAAAACAAAGCCAAGCCTCGGCCAAATGGATAACATTTTCTACAGGATCCGGGCCAGCAAGCCATTGTAGCTGCTGCTGGTATGTGAACTCGACAGCAAAAGAGTCCACTAGGCATGTAGTGATTGTAACAACGTCAGCCATGTGGACATCATAGAATATGAATTCCTTGAATGGAGCTGTTAACCTGGTCCAATCAGGGAGCTGTGGTTGACAGATATAAACAGGAGTGTCAGAGGCTCTGTTTACTCTGAGGAAACCGGACCAGTGTCAAGTGCTATTAATGTGAAAGTAAAGGGTGACTTGGTTACGGGATTCCAGCCTCTCTGGAGTTAATTCATGGTGAAGCTTCCCAGTTCTTTGCCCGAGAGACCCTTTGAGTACAGTTTTTGAGTATGTCAAGGTCTATTACATCTTGTTGGAGTAGTGTTATGGGAATCAAGCCCTGTTATCCCTGAATAGTCTCAAAAGTTAAACACTTTAAAAAGCATAGTGAACTCCCTAATTTGCCTATCTTTTAGACCTAGGTTGTGAAAAAACACAAACCAAGTTTCTATACTTAACAGAAGTTACTATTCTTTGGAAATATTTAGACTCGAGCTATAGGTAAACAAATATGAATATTTGGCATATGAAATTTAAGCTTGCCTGAGAGCCCTGACATTAATATGATACATGTTCTAATTCCTCCTTAAAACAGACACGTGGGCAATAATAAATGTGGGCGGCACGGTGGCTCTGTAGTTAGCACTCCTGCCTCACAGCGCCAGGGACCCGGGTTCAAATCCACCCTCGGGCGACTGTCTGTGTGGAGTTTGCACATTCTCCCTGTGTCTGCGTGGGTTTCCTCCGGGTGCTTCGGTTTCTTCCCACAGTCCAAAGATGTGCAGGCTAAGTGGATTGGCCATGCTAAATTGCCCATAGTGTTCAGGCATGTGTAGAATAGATGGGTTATGAGGGATGGATCTGGGTGGGATGCTCTGAGGGGCATTGTGGACTTGTTGGGCCAAAGGGCCTGTTTCAAAACCTGGGCATTATGGGTGAAAGGAGAAACTGGGAAAGAAGTTCAGTGGTATCTGTTGAGATCGTTTGCATGTTGTTCAGAACGCTTCTCTAGATATTTTCATTGGTTTGCAGGATGCACAGGGAGCTGGTTCACTTATAAAGTCATGGCTTACTGCAACTTCTGGAAGAAAAATGACCTAGTTTTCTTCAGGCTTAAAGTAACTTTTACTGCAGGGAACAGGTGAACTCCTGAGTTGGTAGTGATCTGAGGCTTCTCTATGTATTGCGATAAGGTACACTGTGTTCAGTAAGCTGAGAAACAATCACATAGCTGTTGCCAGACAGAAGACCTTTGTCATCGATAACTGGTCAATAGTCTACAAACTAAATCATTAATTGTTCCCAACCAAAGTCTGGAAATTTCTAAGCTCGAGCCACCTGTCTCAGGCAGAAGTCCCTGCAAAGTTGAGAGTTTTATTCCAAGGAACTGCGAGTTCCAAGGTACATGCTGGTATTCCACCCATCACCTACAGAAATAATGTGGAGGCAGTCAAAGAAGCTATCAAAAGCCCTGCCATAGTGCTAAGAGCAATAAAACAGTAAACATACCTTAACCATCAATCTCCAAACACACTCTCACCTTGTACCTTGCCCATTGTCTCTACATACCACTTTATTCCTCTTCACCCATTCTCCCTACCTCTATACCTTCTGCCAACCTATACCCCTCCATCATGAGCCCTCATATCCTCCATGACAACCTATGGCACTTTGATATCCTTTCACCCAGAATGCAGTACATATTGTAAAACTAGTGAATCCTATAAATGTGTGAACATGCTTTTTCAAAAGGTCACTAATTCATAACTTCTTTAAAAAAAAATTTTAATTATGGCTCTATAAAAATGCAATTCAACTAGACCTTCAAAGTATGAACTGCAGAAACTACAAACACTCAATATCCATTTAACTTGTGTAAATAAACATTTAGCAATTGAAAAACAGATCTAATAGATAAAGTTTTTCCTTCAGTGCAGTTGTTTCAACAGACTAAGGGATGTCTGTGCTCTCGACCAAGCTTAATTATGCTCAGTTGATAACACCGTTGCATTTGAATCACAAAGTTCTGAGTTCAAGTGCTATTTTAGAGCTTGGGCATATAAAATTAAGGCTGATCTTCTAGTGCAGTCCTGAAGGAGAACCACATTGCCATAGTTGTAGTCTTTTGGCTGAGATCTTAAATCAAAATCTCATCTGCCTTCAAAAGAGGATGCGAAAGACCCCATGGCACTATTTGATAGAGAGTAGAGGAGTCACCTAAATTTCCTGTGTGAAGTCTATCTCCAAGGTAACATATTAAGAACAGATTAGTTGGTCATTATCACACTGTTGACCACATTCATAGTAACGTTTACAACATTCAAATGTTAGTCCATGCTATTGACACAATCAAAGCAGAAGCAGAAAGAAACATCAAAGTGTAAGAATCCACTGTAAGTTGCTTCAAATATTTTAATCTTATTGGAGGATGTATAAATAAGATGAACAATAACAGGGTAATATTTCTCAAACTCAACATGTACTATAAGAGTACATCG
>NW_025971491.1:0-10615 GCF_021869965.1 Rhincodon typus
GTGGATGCGGATTCCATAGGAGGTTTCAAAAGAGAGCAGGATACATATTTGAAATTGATGAAGTTGGAGGGCTACGGAGATAGGGCTGGAGAATGGGAGGAGTTGGGTAGCTCTGTAGGGAGCCAGTATAGAATAATGGGTCGAATGACCTCCTTCCATACTGTAAAATTCTATGATTCTGAAAGGATGAGTTTCATCACAAGAAACAAAGTGTAGATATCAGTGGCTTTCTTTACAGTGCTACAGTGGTCATTTGGGACCTCAGCTACCTATGATCTCCCCCAATAACTCAGACAAATGGACTGAGTGAATGGGAGCTATGTTTACCAATGACATTGAGATTTTGAAGAGGACACAAGGAGCCTGCAAAGAAATATTAGATAGATTGAGCAATTGGACAAAATGTAGCAGATGGTTTGTAACATGGGTAAGTGTGAATGTCTTCACTTTGGCAGGATTAGTAGATACACACGAGACTATTTAAATAGAGAGGATTCAGAAGTTGGTTACTGTCAGAGGTACAGAGGAATCTGGTCACAAGAAGTTAGTATGCAGATGTAGCAGATGATTAGGAAGGCAAATGGAATGTTGTCAATTATTGCAAAAAGAGTGGAATATAAAAGCAAGGCACTTTTGGTGAGACCGCATCTGGTGTACCATGTATGGTTATGGTTTCATTTGAAAATCAATATAATTACTTTTGATGCAATTTGGAGAAGGTTCATGTGACTCATTACTGGGATAAAGGGCTTATCTTGTGAAGAATATTTGAATAGGCTATAGGCCGGTATCTGCTGGAGTTTAGAAAAATAGAGAGTGGATTTTATTGTAACATGTAAGGTGCTGAGAGGACAGGACCAGATGGATGTCTGGATCCTGTAGGGGAGGTTCAAACCAGGACAGACAGTTCAAGACTAAGGGATTCCCCTTTTAAGGCTGAGGTGAGAATGTTAGTTTTTATCTCAAAGTGTTGTTCCTCAGTGGAATTCTCTTCCTCAGAAGGCACTGGAAGCTGGCCTTTTAAATTTAGTCAAAACCAAGTTGGATAGATTCTTGGAAAAGCCCTGCTGGCAGCATCTGTGAAGAAAAATCAGAGTTAACATTTTGGGTCCAGTGACCCTTCCTCAGGAAAGAGGAGCTGAGGCCACAACCAGATTAGCCATGATCTTATTAAATAGCAGAACAGGGCCAGAGGGCTGAATGGCCACCTCCTGCTCCTGAGCCTGATGTTCCTGTACATGTGACACAGTCCAGCTACACATTACAAACACAGGTTACACCTTGGTCAGGATGGTTAGCAGTTAACAGTCACAGTGTTACAATTGCCAGCCTCAATGATCCCAATAACAAAACAGAAATCATACGTTTTTCCCCACTCCTGATTGGGAACATATGATTGAATATTTGTCCCTGTTGGATTTGAACAGGATCCAGCAAGCAGCTGGGAATCTGAGCCTAGTCCTGTACATGAGGAATGGAATCCAGAAACTGATGGGAGCCTGTGGGACCAGAGTCCAGTGGAATCTGTATCAGAATTCTACTCCCCCTCATTCTCCCCAATTCCAAACCGTGCCCCCATCACCCGCTGTCACCCCCACTCCCTACAAACTCCACAAGAGCCAAACCAGACACCACCAGTACTAGCATTCTCCCATTCCCGGCTCCTCTATTTATAATGTCCTACTCCTTATGGGGTTTTTTAAAGACCTGATCGACTTGTCATCTTAAATGGTTTTCGTGCAAACATCCCACCATTAGCTCTCTATTCCTACTCTATCTTTATAAATGTAACATTTATTTTATATTGTCTCATTTTTCGAGCCAAAATTAATGCATTTCTCTCTGTTAAATTTCCCCGACAGTGTGTCTGTCCATGTCAGCAGCCTGTTTGATTTCCCCTGCTGTCTGCTCCTCGCCTCCTCACAGTTTACTACAATTCACAGTTGCATATCATTTGCAAATTTTGACATTTCCCTGTATCATACAGTACAGATGAAGCCCTCCAGCCCATCGAGTCTGTACCACCAAAAATATACAACAATATACACTAGTCTCTTAATCTGAACTGTCAACATCTTTTCTCCCCCAGTGCTCTACACATACATCCCCCCACCATTATTGCATAAATGCTGCCCCCTCCCCACTGCACTTCAGCTCTGATGAAGAATCATCTAGATTTGAAACGTTAGATTGCTCTCTCCTCATGGATGCTGCTTGACCCGCTGTGATCTCCAGCATTTATTGTTTTCAGTACAGATTCCAGCATTTGCAGTAATTTGCTTTTACTAGTCTCACTTTCCTGCCCTAGGGCCCATGGCCTCAAATATTGTGATGTTTCAAGTGCTTATCCAGGTACATTTCAAAAGGTTGTGAGATTTCCTGCCTCAGATACCCTCTGAGGCAGTGCATTCCAGATTCCCACCACTCTCTGGGTGAAAAAGGTTTTCCTCAAAACCCCTCTAAACCTCCTGCCTTTCTCCTTAAAAGTAAGTTTCATCGTTATTGACCCTTCAACTAAGGGACATATTTGCTTCCTGTCCACCCTGTCCATGCCCTCATAATCCTATACACCTCTCTCAAGTCCCCTCTCTCTTCCAAAGAAAACAGCCCGGGCTTTTCCAGACTCTCTTCATCTCTAAGCTGCTTCAAACCAGATAACATCCTGGTGAATCTCTTCTGCATCTCCTCCAGTACAATCATATCCTTCCTATAGTGTGATGAGCAGAACTGACAACAGTTCTCCAATTGTGGCCTAACCAAAGTTCTGTACAGCTCCAACAAAACCCCCCTCTGCTCTTCTAATCTGTTGCTTCACTGATAAAAGTATGTGTTCTATAAGACTTCTTAACCACCCTGCTAGCACCTTCAGGGATATGTTGACAAGCACCCATGATTCAAACAGTCTTGCAGCGCAGAAACAGATCTTTTCAGTCCAACAATCCATGCTAACCATGTTCCCAAACTAAACTAGTCCCACCTACCTGCACTTGGCCCATATAACTCCCCCACCCCGCAAACATTTCTTATTCATGAACTTTCCAAATGTCTTTTAAACATTGTAACTGTATCTGCAACCACCGCTTCCTCTGGCAGTTCATTCCACACACTAACCACTTTCTGTGTGTAAAAATAAATTGCCCCTCATGTCCTTTTTAAATCTTTCTCCCCTCACCTTAAAAATATGCCCCCTAGTTTTGAACTCCCCTACCCTAGGGAAAAGACCCTTGTCATTCCCCTCTTCTATGTCCCTCATGATATTATAAACCTCAATAGGGTCACCCCTCAACCTCCTATCCCTCTGTTCCTCTGGGCTTCCTAGTGTCTTGCCATTCATTGGGCCATTAAATGGAGAGAAATTGCAGAAAGCTGCAACACAAAGGGACTTCAGGGGGAATTGTGCACGGAACAGAGAAAGCTAGCGCACAGGTGCAGCAGGTAATTAGGAAGGTAAAGGTTGTGTACAAAATGATTAGAGGTATAGATAGAGTAGACAGCCAGAGACTTTTTCCTAGGGTAGAGGTAGCTATTACGAGGGGGCATTGTTTTAAAGTGACTGGAGGTAGGTATAGGGGAAATGGCAGAGGTAGGTTCTTTACTCAGAGAGTGGTCGGGGCGTGGAATGCATTGCCGGAGAGGGTGGTGGAGTCGGCCTCATTAGGGGCATTTAGTGGCTATTAGATAGGTATATGGATGATAGTGTAAGGTAGGGGTGGAGTTTAGGTAGACTTTAGGCTTAGAGTAAAAGTTCGGCACAACATCGTGGGCCGAAGGGCCTGTACTGTGCTGTTCTATGTTCTATGTTCTATGAATATTAGCCCTTATTTCAAGGCGGGTGGTGTGTAAGAGTTGGGAAGTCTTACTGCGACTGTACAAGGTGCTGGCGAGACCATTTCTGGAGCACTGAGCAGTATTTAAGGAAAGATATCATTTCATTGGAGGCAGTTCAGAGAGGGTTCACGAGGATGATACCGGGTATGGAGGGATTGTCCTATGAGCAAAGGTTTAACAGGTTGGGATTCTACTCACTGGAGTTTTGAAGAATGAGAGATGATCTCAGTCAAACATGTTGGATTCTTAAGGGGCTTGACAGGGTAAATGCTGTGAGGATGTTTCCCCCCCATGGGAGAACCTAGGACCAAAGGGCATAGTTCCAGCGTAAAGGGGCACCAATTTAAGACTGAAAAGAGGAGTAATTTATTCTCTCTGAGGGTTAAGAGACTTTAGAACTCTTTGCCACAGAGAGCTGTGGGGGCAGGGTCCATGTGGATAATTAAAGCTGAGATAGATAGATTCTTAATCAGTCGGGGAATCAAGGGTTATGGGGAAAGGACAGGAAAGTGGATGTGAGGAACGTTGGATCAGCCATGATCCTATTGAATGGCTAAGCAGGCTCAAGGAGCTGGATGGTCCCCACCTGTTCCTGGTTCTTATCGTCTTATGGAGTTATTATGTCGCCATAGTCTTACCAGATCATAGGGGTGCTCTCTTATTAGAGAGAGATAGCTGGTGGTGATTTAACCTGAGGGTCACCATGCCTCGGGCGAAGGGAGAGGTTGAGAAGGAGAGTCCTTTGTGGTAACGTCAGACGGTGATGAGAACTGAAACCACATTGTTGGCATCACACTCCATCACAAACCAGCCTTCCAACCAATTGACTAAATGGAGTATTCCCTTGTCATGTTCCTTTTCCAAAAGTGCATCACCTTGCGTTTATCACAGTTAAATTCTATCTGCCACTCATCAGCCCATCTGACCAACCTGTCTATATCCTTCTGTAACCTCACACCTCTCACATTTGTTGTCCTCCCCTGTGGCCAGAGATGATTTAAAACTTTGGGTCAGGGCCCCTGTAATTTCCTCCCTTGTCTGTCACATCAGTCTGTGATACAGCTCATCCTGACCTGGGGATCTGTCCATTTTTAAATCCGCCAAAATCTCCAACTCCTTCTCACTTCTAACATCAATCTGCTCAAGAACCCCTCAGTCCCTCTTCCTGAATTCTGTACCTACATCATCCTCCTCCAAAGTGAAGACAGATTGGGAAGTACTTGTTTAACACCATACCAATATCCTCCGGATCCACACCCAGATTGCCTCCTTTATCTCTAATGGGCCTACTCTTTCCCTGGTTATCCTCTTCCCTTTCACTTACTTACAGAATATCTTGGGATTCTCCCTAATCTTATCTGCCAGTGTTTTCTCATGCCCCCCCTTTACTCTCCTAATTACTGGCTTAAGAACCTCCCACCGCCCTCCCGTACTTCCTATACTCCTGTAGGACCTCCATGGATTTGTATCCATTATACCCATCTCTCTTTACCTTCTTTTCCAGTCCTGAATATTCCTGGACATCCAGGGTTCTCTGGGCTTGTTCTTCCTACATTTCACCCTAAAGGGAACGTGCTGGACTTGTACTCTCATCAATTCCTTCTTGAATGCCCCCCACTGTTCTGTGGATTTACCCTCAGGTACCTGTTCCCAGTCTGGCCAGATCCTGCCTTATTTTAATAAAATCTGCCTTTCCCCAATCCTAAACCCTTTTTTGCAGATCATCTTTCTCCTTTTCCATAACAAACCTAAAGCACACAGTTTTCTCGTCACTTTCACTAAAATGCTCGCCCACTGTTGCTTTGAAACACCTGTTTGGCTTCACCCCCCAGAATGAGGTCCAGCACTGCACTGTCCCTCATTGGACCAGCTACACATTGATAGGAAAAGCTCTCCTGAATACATTTCAAGAAATCTGTCCCCTCTAAACCCTTTACACCATGACTATACCAGTTAACGTTGGGGAAATTGATAGCGCCTAATATAATTAACCGAATATTGTGATTACACACCTCAGTGAATTGACTACATATCTGCTCCTCTACTGCCCACTGACTGTTTGGGGGCCTACAATGCACTCCTAACAGTGTGACTGGCCCCGTTTTATTCCTAAATTCCACCCACAAAGCCTCACTTGATAACCCTCATAAGGTATCTTCCCTCCTTACTGCAGTAACTGATTCCTCAATTAATGCTGTGACACCACCACCTCTTTTACACCCTCGCCAATGATCCTACACCCTGGAATGTTGAGTTTCCAGTCCTCACCCTCCCTCAAACACGGCTCTCTGATGGCAACAACATCTCGATTCCAAGTGTTAATCCACACCTTTAAGTCCTCTGTTTTACCTCTAATACTCCTCACATTAGAGTCCATCCAGCCTCACCTTACTCCCTGGAAACCCAACATGGCTGAACTCCCTCTGCCTTGGTTCTTTTCCCAAGTTATAACTAATTCCAGGTCATTGATGTATATCAAAAAGAGTAGTGGACCCAAAATAGAACCTGGGGAACATTACTGCGAACCTTTCTCCTACCTGAAGAACAGCCATTCACTGCTTGCTGCTTCCTTCTCCAGATTTCTGTGCAGTTGCAGTCCTTCCATTTTAAAAATGAATCTGATTTGTTGTTCTTTGTCGGTTTGGAAGTCTATAAAGACAACACTGAGCACTGTCACCTCACCAAGTCTCTCCATTCCTTCAGTACAGTATTGCACCTTATTTGTCGAGTTTCAGTAAACACACTAGCTTTCACTTATTAAGATATTTCTCCAAACAACAATGATGTTTCCCCCAGATTAATGTCTCTCAGACATTTCCCATCCATTGACACCGGATACAACAACACAAAAGCAAAACATTGAAGATGCTGGAAGGCAGCAAGTCCAGATGTAGAGAGAGAAACTGCTAGTTATCTGCTTGACAGTGACCTTTAATCAGAAACGATTAATATTAGGCTAATTAGGCACTAGTTAAGAGTCAACCTGCCTGGTTTAAAATTTAAACAAAGCCTGGAAGTTAACTGTCAGTAATCAATAATTGGTGCATCCTCCACGGCAACATTTCCACTGATCATAGCCTTTCTAAATGTGGTGGTTACAGGCTTGGAAGATGTATTCGGAGGAGTCTTGCTGAGTTGCTGCGGTGTGTTTTGTAAATAGTTCTTTGTTTCATTGCTCAGACCTTGAGTATAGGAGTTGGGATGAGGTTATACAGAACATTGGTAAGGTCTCTTCTGGAGTACTGTGTGCAGTTCTGGGTCACCCTACTATAGGAAGGATATTATTAAATCACAGAGGGTTCAGAAAAGATTTGCGAGGATGTTGCTGGGAATGGAAGGTTTGAGTCATAACGATAGGCTGGGGTTTGTTTTTACTGGAGCACAGGAGGTTGAGGGGTGACTTTATAGAGATTTATAAAATCATGAGGGAATAGATAAGGTGACTAGCAAGGGTCTTTTCCCTAGGGTAGGGGTGTCCAAAACCAGAGGACATATTTTTAAGGTGAAAGGAGAAAGATTTAAAAAAGACCTGAAGGGCATTTCTTTTACACAGAGTGGTTAGTGTGTGGCATGAACTGCCAGAGGGAGTAATGGATGTAGGTACAGTTACAACATTTAAAAGACATTTGAATAAGTACATGAATAAGAAAGATTTGGAGATATATGAGCCAAATGCAGGCAACTGGGACTAATTTACATTTTGGAACATGGTTGGCATGGACTGGTTGGATTTCAAGGTCTGTTTCTGTGCTATATGACTCTATGACTCTGCTGCTACTGAGCGTCGGTGGTGGAGGGAGTGGATGTTTGTGGATGTGCTGCCAATCAAGCAGCTGCTTTGTCCTGGATGGTGTCAGGCTTCTTGGATGTTGGGACTGCACTCATCCAGGCAAGTGGGGAGTATCCCATCACACTCCTGACTTGTGCCGTGTAGATGGTGGGACAGGCTTTGGGGAGGCAGGAGGTGAGTTACTCGCTGCAGTATTCCCAGCTTCTGATATGCTCTTGTAGCCCCTGTGTTTATGTGGTGAGCCCAGTTGAGTTTCTGGTTAATGATAACCTCCAGGATGTTGATAGTGGGGGAATTCAGTGATGGTAACACCATTGAATGTCAAGGGACGGTGGTTAGATTGTGTCTTATTGGAGATGGTCATAGCCTGGCATTTGTGTGGTGTGAATGTCACTTGCCATTTGTCGGCCAAAGCCTGGATATTGTCAAGATTTTATGATAGGACAGTGATTAACTGGATTAGATTTGTCCTGCTTTTTGTGTACAGGATATACCTGGGCAATGTTTCACATTGTCCGGTAGATACCAGTGTTGTAACTGTACTGGAACAGCTTGGCCAGGGGAACAGCAAGTTCTGGAGCACCAGTCTTCAGTACTATTGCCGGAATGTTGTCAGGGCCCATAGCCTTTGCAGTATCCAGTGTCTCCAGCTGTTTCTTGATATCACATGGAGTGAAATGAAGACAGGCATAAGTAATGATGAGGACCTCTGGAGGAGGCCAAGATGGATCATTCACATGACACCTCTTTTTATTCACTCATGGTGCATGGGTATTGCTGAATGGGCCAGCATTTATTGCCTGTCCCTATAGTTGCCCTTGAGAAGGTGGGGGTGAGCTGCCTTCTTGAACCATGCAGTCTATGTGCTGTAGGTAGACCCACAATGACCTGACCCAGTGACAGGTTGTGTTGGAGTACAATTTTGCTGCTGTTGATGACCCACAGCATCTCACGGATGCCAGTGTTGAGTTGCTAGATCTGTTCAAAGTCTGTCCCGTTCAGCACAGTGGTAGTGTCACATGACACAAGAGAGGTTATTCTTAATATGAAGGCAGGACTTTGTCTCCACAAATGGGTCACTCTCTGCAGTTGTCACACTTACTGATACATGGACAGGTGCATCTGCAGATGGCAGACTGGGAAGGATGAGGTAGAGTAAATTCGTCCCTCTTGTTGGTTCCTCACCACCCACTGCAGACCCATCTAGCAGCTATGTCCTTTAGGACTGGGCACTAATGTTGTTGCTAGGTGGACTATAAATTTTCACTTATGATTTTTTACAAATTTGTCTCTAACAAGAAAGTGTAAAAGTTGCAGTGTGTTATTAACTCTACTGTCTATTTTGTTCCATAACACACAAGAGCAGAGTAGGCCAATCAGCTCTGTCCTATGAAAGTGTGGAACTTTGTAGCCATCTGCTAATATTAACCTGATCTTCTCTTGTTACGTCCAGAACCTCAAATGGCTATGGTTAGGTCCCATCTGGAGTCAAATGTGAGGCCTTATTCCCAGTGGAGTCTGTCAGGGCCCAGTGCAGCGATTACATTGGGGTCACACTGAGTTCTGAGTTCTCTTTTTGTTTTAAGAGGGCTAGAATTCAATAGAGGGATGTACTGCTGAGGCTGTATAAGGCTCTGGTCAGACTGCGTTTTGGAATACTGTGAACAGTTTTGGGCTCCGTATCTAAGGAAGGATGTGCCGACATTGGAGGGGGTCCAGATGAGGTTTACAAGAATGACCCCAGAGATGAACGGCTTGCCATGTGAGGAGCGGTTCAGAACTCTGGGCCTGTACTCGATGGAGTTTAGGCGGATGAGGGGGGGATCTGATTGAAACTTACAGAATACTGAGAGGCCTGGATAGAGTGGACATGGAGAAGATGTCTTCACTAGTAGGAGAGGCTAGGACCCAACGGCACAGCCTCAGAGTGAAGGGACATCCCTTTAGAACCAAGATGAGGAATTAGGTCTTAATGCCACAGAGGGCTGAGGAGGCCATGTCATTGAGTGTATTTAAGACTGAGATAGATAGATACTTGATTAGAAAGGGGATCAAGGGCTACAGGGAGAAGGCAGGAGAATGGGTCTGAGAAACATATCAGCCATGACCATATGGTGGAGCAGACTCAATGGGCCGAATGGTCTAATTCTGTTCCTGTATCTTATGGTCTTGTGGTGTTTCAGTTATTTGGACTTGAATGTAGGGAATGTGTTTCCAGACAGTAAAAAACACCTGGTTGGTGGTGTTGGGATAACGGTCAACTGCAGGAAAATATCAGTGACTGGCCAGGTAGCAAATGGAATTCAATCTGGAGAAATGTAATGTGATGCATCTGGGGAGGTCAAACAATGTAATGGATTACAGAAAGCAAATGGAAGAATACTGAGAGGTGTACAGGAAGTACACTTATAAGGAAAGATTAGAAAAGCTGAAGCTGTCTTATTTAGAAGAGAGAAGGCTGAGGGGAGAACAAAGTGAAGTATGTAGTAGTCAGGTGAATGGAGTGAACAAGAGAGCAGGCTGCCCCTTGCTGGGGTGCGGTTGGGGGTGGGGGGTGGTCTGCCTGCTGTGGATTGAGGTAGAAAATAGCAGGGAGCCCTCTCCATGCCCCCTACCCCTACCTCAGCAACAGCAAACACCGAAACCACTTCATACCCAATGACAACCTCTCTGAGGTATAGTCACTGTTGTAAGTGGATAAAGGCTGGCTGCTAATGGTGCATAGCAAGATCCCAATAACAGCAATGTGAAGACCAGATCAACGTTTATATTTCTTAATTAACTGACAAATAGTCACAAGGGAAAACAGCTCACCTCTTCAAATTGTTACAAAGGGACCGAATACATTCACCCACCACAGAGTAATATCTCACCTGAAAGGCAACACATCCGACAGTGCGGCACTCCCTCAGCACTGACCCTCCGACAGTGCGGCACTCCCTCAGCACTGACCCTCCGACAGTGCGGCACTCCCTCAGCACTGACCCTCCGACAGTG
>NW_025971492.1:0-7340 GCF_021869965.1 Rhincodon typus
AACAGTTTTCAGAAACAAGACAAACACAGCCTCAACTGTTTCCTGCTGCAAGTAACTGAATCAATCTCTCAAATTGATTTCATCGTCACACGGGCCAGGTTGTAAATGCTGAAAATATATACTAGTCGAGACTGTTCGCTCTCACACGTCCCTTTTCTCTCCAGGAGCTGTCAGGATGATGGACTGTGATGCCTTTTCCCGTTCTCTGTCACTCCGGGATGGTTTGAATAGTAAGATCTATTCTCTGAGCTGAGAACAACGTGGTGAAGTTTATGCACTTCAGGTGCAGCGTGTCTGAGAGACAGGACTCCCTGCAGTAACACCCCATCCTGTTTCAGGTCGCAGCGACCTCTCTGTGACATCCAAAAAGACACAGATACAAATCCCCTTTATTGGGGAATATTCTCTCCTTCCGAGCGGCTCTGCATTTTTCGCATTGTCTCAGATGCAATAATTTGAATGAGGTTCCCAACAGAATTTAGTTGCTGCGCATGCGCAATCTCTCTTTTGCACAGCCTTCCACACTTTCCATACCTCCCACTGCCACCACCCCGCTTCCCTGCCCCGCAAGCCCGTGTTTGACAGGGAGCTGAAGAGCGCATTCGTGCTGTTCTCCCTTAGAACTGCCAGCCAGTGGAAGATGATTTACTGCAGCCGCCAATGGAGAGGGGCCGGTCCCGGGGGGACGAAACTGGCACAGCCTCTTGGGAGCAGGTGGTCAGAATGGGAAGAAGTTGTTATTAAAACTCAGCGCTGCTTTCACATCCCGAAGCAAAGGGAAAATCCTTACTTTACAAGAAAACTCACCTGATTTAGTGTTAACAGCTCTGTGCTGTTGCTGGCTCATTGGTCTCGGGGTATGAATCCTGTTTCATGTGGATGGCGTAAATAGGAGCAGCTCTCGCTTTTGAAGCGCGGGCGATTCCGGGAGTTCAGTATCTCCAATCTTCATTAATGAGGACTGGTTTCGATGAGATCAAGATCCCTCAGTCTCTCGATGGTGAATACATCACGTGTGGAGAAGCAGGAAGCAAGTTTTAAGAACATCTGCCCGTGGTCAACAGACCACATCACGGGTGGTGAAAAGTCCCACATTAACGCAACTCTCTTTATCTTTCTATGTTCTAAAATGCCAGTTCCCTAGAAACAGTTTCTCGCTGTCTGCTTCATCCAAACACTCTCGCCATCAAATCTCCATTTAATCCTTAAAGCCTTAAACAGAACAATCCCGGCCTCTGGAATCTCTCCACAAAACTGAATTCCCTCATTCCTGGGCATGATGAAGCCGGAGGATTGCGACGAGATTTTGGAGGAAAAATCAGTTGGTAGGCGGAAACATGGAAAGGAAAACAAAAACAAAAACTCAGTCTCCAGCTTTGCGAATCTTTCAAAATCTTTTGTGATCCAAGTGGAAGAAATTGATTTAATTCACCAATGGAGAGAACCCAGTCCCGGGGAAAGGACAAGCAGGACCGGCCCGGGAGCAGGGAGACAGAATGAGAGGAAAATGTTCTTGAAACTGTTTGCTGCTTCGAATTCCTGGAGCAACGTCCAAGGTACTTCGCTCTGAGCAAGTCTCAGCTGGTTCAGAGCTGGGCAAGCAAACAATGGGAGCGGCTCGTTGGTCTAGTGGCATGATTCTTCCTTAGGATATTGTACAGTGCTGGCATTTGTAAGTGAAACATGATCATACCGGACTGCAGGGAAAATGCACAGAGCCGAGCGAGCCGCGTACAAGATGATACCGTGCAACATACTTAACAGTCCCTAGGCCTGCATGGCAAAATAAGCGGCTCCGAAAAAAAAAGCCTTCGTCTCGAATGGCAAGCAGATTTAGAATCCGAGAAAGGCAGATCCCATTGCGAAATTGTTTTAAAGTCAGTGCAGGTACGACCTACATTAACATAATTCCTTTCACTTTTCTTGTCTTTCTGCTTAGCCGGCTGTATTCCGGCGAAGATTACCGCTTTGGGGCAATGATTTTTCCAATGTTGCTACTGGAAAACAAAAAAAAAGCGAAGGCAAAGGGAAAGACCTCCCACCAAATGCCGATAACCCTTTAATCAAAACAAAAGTCAATGGAAAGCTGAATGCATATTTCGAGACTCGATTGAACAACTAATGCAACGTGCCTGTGAGAAACTATGAACGGGTATGCTAGACTGCAGTGAAAATGCACAAAGCCGAGCAGGCCGTGTACCAGATGATACCGTTCAGCATAATTACAGTTACCATGAGGGGATAGTAAGAACTGCCGATGCTGGAGTCAGAGATAACACGGTGTGGAGCTCGACGAACACAGCGGGCCAGGCACTACTGTTTTGCAGAATTAGTGGCTCAAAGATAATCCTTCATCTGAAAAGCTGAGTTAGCATTAGAATCCGAGAACATTGCGAGGCTGTTCGAACCTCGGTGTAGGTACAAGTTACCACTTTCCTTGTCTTTCTCCTCAGCTGTGCATTTGCCTGCAGAGCTTTCCAGACAGGACAAACAGCTGCGGAATTAAAGATAGTAGGAACTGCAGATGCTGGAGAATCCGAGACAACAAGGTGCAGGGAATTAAACCTGTCAGAGACGACTTTGAGATGCATTTGACAGAGAGGGTAAATCATGAATGAGTGTTGCATGTGACACCAGCACATCAGGCTTCTCCTTGACTTTGAACCGGGACGCTTTCGCACCGAAAGCAAAAGCGACACGACTGCACTACAGAAAAAAGTACGGGCACGCCAAATGCACTCATAAAAAGGTTGAGCACATGTGCCCTACAAATCGGCCCATATTCAGGAGCAGGAAGGAGAGAAATTTAACAAAGCTTTCCACCGCATTGCATTGGAATTACCCTCCTTTCCACAACAAAAGTGTTATGACAGCAGCAGTTTTGACTGGCTTAACAGAATGAAAGGCTCGCTGACAACAAGGTAGGTCTGTACACGGAAATGCAGAAACCTGTCGCTGTAATAAATGGAGAACCATTGTTTCTGGGCTGTTTCAAACCGGGGACCTTGCGCGGGTGAGGTGAACATGCTAACCACGACACTACAGAAACCCGGTATCAAAGTCATCTGCCCGCTGTCCTTCGAACACCATTGAAATTTGCAGCCGTTCAACGTTTGATTTCTCTGTTTTAAATAGATCGATGCTGTCCAGCGTTATTGACATTATTAAAAGTAAAAGATACCACGTAAAATTGCCCAGAAAATGTTCACCAGGATGTTGCCAGAGTTGCAGGGTTTGGACTGTTGGGAGAGGTTGAACCGACTGGGGCAATTTTTTCCTGGAGCATCACAAGCTGAGGAACGACCTTATAGAAGTCTGTAAAATCATGAGGGATAAGGATAGGGTGAATAGTCAATGTCATTTTCCAAAAGTAGGCCCGAGCGCAAAACGAGAGGGCATATATTTAAGATGAGAGGGGAATAAATTAAAAGAGTTCTGACAGGCAAATTTTCATGCCGAATGTGGTGCGTGTATGGAGTGAACTGCCAGAGGAAATGGTGGAGGCTCGTAAAAATTACAACATTTCAAAGGCACTTGAATGCGTGTATGAATCGGTTGGGCTAAGAGGAATGAGAGCCTTCCACAGGCGAAGTGTTCGTTCACTTTTGCCAAAAACGACCATTCTCTGTGACACCTTCCCAGGTTATCGGTGAGGATTTTTGATTCAGGAAGATTCCTCACAAACCGTGTTTGCACCTCAGGTCTCGAGCGAATCCCCAAACAGACAGATCTTAACGCGCAACAGAAGCAAAAATGACAAGGCGAACGCATTTCCACACACACCGCAGCACGAATGCTTTCTGTGAAACACCTCCAGTTCTCTGGGTTATGAACTACTCACACAACCGGCATCCGGGCAATTCCAAACTAATCCTCCAAATGCGCTGGAGGTTTAGTGCAACGCCACTTACTGGAAACAGCTCAAGTTAGGAAATAAAAGAATAGAGCAAGAACGTCCCACGAAAAGTGAATGCAAGCAACCACAGTCTCGATTAGATTAGGTGTCCCTTCTGGTCAGTAATGCGGGTGTGCCTGCACCACAACGATTTCAGCGTATCAAGAAAGTGGCTCATCAGCTCCCTTCTTGGAGGAAGTGAAAGAAATTTCACATCTCAATTACTTTTCACTAAAAAAAAGGCAAATAACTGCGAGTAGGTTCAATGCAGGATTTTGTTTCACAGCAGCAGCGAAATAACGATCTGCATTCACTTGCAGCGGAAGGGTAAGCAACGCAACTTGCCCTGGAACATGAAGCAGCAGCGCAGCCTGCTTGTTCCCACTGTCATGCTCGGGGCATTCCGCATGGGTAAACCACTGCACCATGGAAACACGCCGTGGACGCTGATCTGATTAATTATTTGTGCTCTCCCACATCAAAGACTGCATTGGGCGAAACAAGTCAAGGTGAACGCAACCCATCCTACGTAGCGCCGGTATAACAATTGGCAGTGGTGGGACTCGACCCCACGCCTCCTCAGAGACTGGAGCCTTAATCCAGCGCCTTAGACCACTCGGCCACACTACCCGACAGGTGCATTATGACATTTTCCAATGTTGCTACTGCACACTACTAAAGCGAAGGCACAGGGAAATACTTGGAGGAACGCTATCCCCCTCGTCCATTTTCTTAACTGCTCGGCAATGCCCGGCTACAATATTAATTTCGCACCAGATGCCGATAGTTCTTCAATCAAAACAAATACCAACGGAAAGCTGAACGCATCTTGCGAGATTCGGTTGCGCAAAAAATGTCATGTGCCTGTGAGAAAGTATTTTCGTTTTTACCTTGATAAAGAACACATGACTGCACCACATTTCCGGGTTCACCCAGATCACTTCTGTCACACACTGAAAACTCACAATTTTTCCCCTCTTTTACCGAGAATGAAAATTTTAATGAATAAACCCACGCGGTCACAAAAGAAGATAATTTTCCTCGTCAATTGAGTAACGTTCAGGTAGACTTCACTGACGTTTTCCGTGGTATCCTCAGAGTTAGTTAATTCTGGTTCAGCTCCATTTGACATGGAGCCGCCCAGGAAGTGACCATTCTCATTCTGTGACTCTGAATATTCTTGTCGGTGCAGGATTGGAGTTGGGTTTGCCCCTCTAATAGTCTTGTCATTTATTATACAAGCCGCTGCACGTACAAACTGATCTCTGGGATTTCCAGTGAAGTGGAAACAATTTTCACTGCAAAACTGGACACCAGTATTTTAATCAAAGCAGCAGAAGAGAAACCTTGCTTTCGGCATAGCTAAAGCTGCCGGTTTCACTGATAACGCTGGAGGGCTGTGCTTCACCTCAGAAAGCGAAGCTGTAAGAAGGAAAGACGCCCAGCATTGGGCTCGAATCGACGACCATGAGATTAAGAGTTTTATGCTCCACCAACTGAGCTAGCCAGGCGTGACAAAAATGCTACTTATTTTCCCATTTCACACTGTGCCAAATCCCCTGCAACCTCATTTCAATGTGCCAAAGATGATCCACCTCGAAAATCACAAGTTTCCAGTTCATTCCTCTCAATCACAAATAACATCATTTACATCTTCCACTTTTCAGCTGTTACTCCTTCAGACCATTATAATCCATTTTCATTGAACATTCAAAATTCATATTTTAATGTCGGTGCCCTCATCCTTTAGCTGCCCATATGACTGTCAGTCATTCTGAGAGACGGTGAATCTGCTTCAATAAACCCAGTCATTTCTGTTACAGACTGCGTGAAATGCGTATCTGTCTGCCTAGTCTCACTCAATACTTTCAGCACTTTGTTTGTTCAGTACATCAGCAACTTCTGCAGCTTCGCATTTGGGGGCTGGATTTTCGGAGTTCAGTTAAAAAGATTCGAAGATCAAGAAGAATTTGCTGCAGCCCGTGTGAAATGTAAAATGATTTTCGCCCTTTATCACAAGAGAAGAACCGTTCATAAGGAACAGGTTTCCACTAGTTGTGTCAGTTGAGTTTTCCCAAGTGGAGCTAAGAGAAAATTCCACTCACCTGGAGATTGTGTCAATGCTGCTCTGGGGTTCACTGAGCGGGATGAAATGTCCCTGTTTTTTCTTGAGCCTGTGCTCGGTGGATGGGGAAGATTGGCCCTGGTTGTAGGATCTTGCCTTCCAGGGATGGGCAGCAAGCAGCTGATTGAAGATGCAGTGGCCACGTTCTGCTGACAGCGGAGGACTGGAGAATGTGATGTCAAATCCTACTGCTTGTCCCTTTCTCACTCAGCGTGGAGCTGGGGAAGAGACAAAGATTGATGGGTTTGTTTGATTCCAATCTCTTCGTAAACTTTTATGAATTAAATGTAAGTACATAGCTGGTTTAATTGTTAGATCACAATGTTGAGAATAACTGTATTAAAACCTGTATGTCTGGGGTCTGTCTGGAAAACAGTGGAGCTGACAAAGTTTCGAAGCTATCTCCTGAAGGCACAATCCCGATTGGCAATCTTCTGTATGACCTGAAACGTGAAAGGATAGTAAAACAAAAGAGGCTGCGCTCTTGGGTAGTCTCGAAACACCAATCTTTCTCGAAATAACCGAATGCACTGACCAATTGCAAAACCGGAGCTATTAACATGAAGCTCTGCCAAAGCTCCTAATGCAGGGAGTCAGCCTCGTTGCGCAGCTGGAGGTCTCTCAGTTTTCAGCGACTATCTCCAGTTTATGTGTGATCTTACATACAGTAGAGTTGTGGTGTTAGCACGAACATGAGCAACAACGGTAACATTCAGAGCGTGAACAACCAGCAAAGATAACCACCGTCATTGTTTCACTTCAATTGTCCCCGCTTTGTGAGGCGGTGAGTTTTACCAGCAACGAAAACACGTTTGTCATCAGGAGGCTGCTTCAGGGTCTCCTCTTTTACTGCTGGATTCGTCATGAAGTTCCTTTCTGCTCTTCCACAAGCACTTCTGCTTCTCCTTTACTTGTGTTCTCATCCCTTCATTCTCAGTTTGGACGGAATAACGAGGTGAGGCAGGATAAAATGCAACCTTACCGTGGAATGTTGTGGTAATGGCACAGAGATCACGAGCTGATCACTCTCATTCTCTGCTGTCATCATTCAAACATTTTTACACCAACAGTAAATTCATCGCTATAATCCTATAATTGTGGCAGTATTGTTTTTTTTTTCCTGGTGGATTAGGAATTCCATTTTGAATTCTGAAGATTCATAATCTTTTATGACAACAAATGTCTCCTTACCTCAGTCATAACTGACAGACACATTATCCGAGGAATGTGAATCCAGTACTAAACATTCCATTCTCAAAGTGTCTCCGAATTTCAGACTTTACACAGAACATAAATGGGGAATGAGGGCTATATACAGAT
>NW_025971492.1:7350-10615 GCF_021869965.1 Rhincodon typus
TGGGACTGAAGTTTGAGATGGTAAAACTATATTAATACCTCCTTGAGGAACTCATCTTCATTTTCACCCACAGAGGGAAACACACAGACACATCCCCGAGAGTGACAGAGACCTCAGGATTATACCCGCTCCATGTACTTCACGTCCGCTCTCCGTCCCCACACACAAGTTTCTGCGACAAAAGGCAGCTTTAGGTGGATCACAAATGACTTCTCCAGACAATGAGAACTTTTTCCGTGAACTGGGATATAAAATGGACAGTGAGCTGAAATAGTTCCACAGGCTGCTCACGTGCAACTTTCAATTTCGAAAACTCATCAAACCAGGCACTGCAGCTCCTGGGAATCTCGGCAGAAATCCCTCACTAAAAGCAACTGACACACGACAGACTCTAAACACTTTCATGTCGCATCTCTTTCTGCCTGTGTCCCTGTCTCACCTCTCGCTCTCTTGACCGTCCAGCTCCGACGTCAATGAGATGCTTGATACAAACACAGGCAGATTGTGAAGTCAATCTTTACCTTGACAGCAGGTCCAGGGAATGTAAGGCTCAAGGAAGGGAGAGAGAAGCAATGGGTTTACACACGCTGGGCATAGATACATCAGCATTGCATCTTCCTGATTCTCCCAGATAGTGCCAGTTATCCCCAATCCCCATGGATAACGTGTCTAACAGCCAGATCAGGGGAGAGTCGTTTCGACCCCTTCTTGGCTCCGGTGCATTTTGCAAACGTTGTCCTATCACTTCACAGCTGAGCTGACCACAGCTGGTCATAGAGGTCTCCAGCAAAGAAAATGACGCTTCAGCCCATCATGTCTGCGCAAGGTGAACTCCAGCCCCTGACTGCTCCAGTCTCACTGCCCAGCACTTGGCTTATAGCCTCAACAAGATGAGCAATGGAAATGTCCACCTAAATTATTCAGTCAGAACTGCAGATGCAAGAGTCAGAGATAACACAGTCAGGGGAGCTGGAGGAACACAGCAGGACAGGCAGCATCAGAGGAGCAGGAAATTTGATGTTTCAGGTGGGGATGCGTATGAGAGTTTCTTCTTGTTCTGTTCTGAGAGGCAGTAAAACGCACATTCCTACCGTTGGCGATTTGAGTGAAATGGTTTTGCCCCCAACCTCCTGTGATTCCCTTCGCACACAAGAAGACGGGGACCGAACTCCTTTCTTATTTACCTGAAGCACTCAATCGTAGTCGGAAAGATTCGAACCTACACAGAACACCCCAATGTATTTCCTGTTTATTGTTTTAGCCACTACCGCGCCTCCCTTTTCCAGGTCTTTCTGCCTGTGGGGCTGAGGAAGACTGAATCATTACTAGGTTTGTTTGAATCCAATCATTTCTCAGATTTCTCAAGGATTAAATTCAGTGCATAATGAGTCTGGTTGTTTCATTCCAATAGATGGGCTAAATATCCATTTAAACACAACAGCATAAATTTCAAGAAAAGCTCAGCAGATCTGGCAGAGAATCAGAGCCAACGTTTCAGAACTCTGTTTTCTCCCACAGGTACTGCCACACCTGCTGAGTTTCTCCAGCAGCATCTGTTTTTGTTTCAGACTCCCAACATCCGCAACTCTCTACGTTAGATATTAAAGCAACATTGAGACACCTTTGTGGTTACTCACTGGATAAGATTTCCATTTGAGGAACACTTTCCGAGCCGTATTAAAAACCCGGAACTGCGTAGCAAAGAAAACTTCAATCGTTCGTTCGTGTGTGGCCTCGAATGGTCGACTTCTCACTTAATAGCCGAACACGTTGACCACTTACGTCTCAGAGTTTAACCACCAGTAACTTGCACGATCCCTTAAAGTAGGATCTTAGTGAATTCAAGCTTCAGCCTGCCTCTCTTGGAATGACAATTGTTCTCTATCAGTTTTACTTTTCCGAAATGAAGCCTGCCATATTCATTGTGGAGACATGGGAACAGTCTGATCCTACCCTCCGCAGACACATCCATGTCACCGGGAACCGCTCTCCTACATCCAGGGCCGTCTCCCTTCGAGCCTTTCAGTGTCTTGTCTATTCCCGAGTTTTCTCATTGTCCCGGAGCCGAGATGAAGTTTTGAATCCCTGATGTGCAGGAAGGAGAATTCTTTCAATGTCTCAGGTCAGGTCATGTCCCGAGAACATCAGAGTCAATGTCCCGGCCCCTTAAAGAAGGGGCAGGTATCTCGACTGTTTGTGGTCAGTCGGAAAGTTTACCCTTCAATCTCCCGTGATTCCGGTTCCCAAGCGTTTCTAAAGATTCGCAAAGTTGGAGTCAAGGTTTTCTGTTTTTCTTCCCTATCATTCCCCCCACCCTCCGCCACCAACTAACAATATTTTCCCAAAATCTCTTTACAATCCTCCGCCTTGCAACATGTCCAGGGATGAGGAAATACCATTTAATGAAGGGATTCCCGACGTCGGAAATGTTCCCTTCGGAGCAAAGAAGTTTAAGCGGAGATTTCCTGGGGCTGTTTATAACAGTGGGGAAGTGGGTGGTGGGGATGAGTGGGATGATGTCGGGAGAAACTGTAGCCACTGACCAGGGTCAGTTACCAGGGGACTGGGATTCAAGATAATTTAAGCAAGATCATTTATGTAGATTAAACGCAGAGAATACTGCAGAAACTAAACACGTTTATTGGTATCTGTCGAAAGAGAAACAGAGGCAATGTTTTGAGTATGACAGCATCCTTGCTCAGAACTCGTGTTTCCTGAATGTCAATAAATAACCAGACTCTGAAAAGGGTTTATGAGATGGATTTTCCAGAATTTGAGAGATAATTCATCCATCAAGAAGTCATTCGAAAAGCGCAGTCGGCAATATTCGATCCTGCGAGGGGAAACGCGAATGGATTTTTCACCCATCGCCTTAACCACTCGGCCACAACTACAGGTGCAAAGGTGCCTTTTGATATTTCTCATGGAATGGTTCCAACAAGAAAGAGGAGCATTCGGTTTATCTTGCCCGTGCCACTATCTTTATATTTCTTGTCGCGCTACATTTGATCAGAATGGAGGAGGATGCTGGGAGATTGAATTGAACTACATTATTGAGAACTGGAGTGAACATATGATGCTTTCGGACTACTCCCTGTTTTAACATTGATTTCAGCAAAACGTTAGGAATGTTTTCATTGTTAACACAGTGGAGCTGGAGGAACACAGTAGGTCGGGAAGCATTCAGAAATGGGGGAGGGGGAAGGGAGCTCAGAAATTAATAGAGAGGAGGGGTGGGGCTGGGGAAGGTCGGTGGGATGGTGAT
>NW_025971493.1:0-10614 GCF_021869965.1 Rhincodon typus
CCATCTCCGCCTCTTCGATCTGTCTGTTTCCTCTCCACCTATCCTCTCCTCTATCCATCTTCTATCCGCCTTCCCCCTCTCCCTATTTATTTCAGAACCCCCTTCCCCTCCCCCTTTTCTGATGAAGGGTCTAGGCCCGAAACGTCAGCCTCTCTGCTCCTATGATGCTGCTTGGCCTGCTGTGTTCGTCCAGCTCTGCACCTTGTTGTCTCGGATTCTCCAGCATCTGCAGTTCCTACTATCTCTGATTCTATGAGAACCACCTGGCTGACCTCCATACAGTCACTATATGACCATAAAATATTATTAAGCAATCATTATAAAAGTTGTCGGTTTTTTTTAACTTCAGACCCTTAATATCTTTCCTCAAAATGTTAAATGTGGAATTCAATGTACTGCAGCTGATTAACTCAGGATAGTTGTTCTGGTATAATTTACCTTGAAATGCATGTGGCAGTGAATACTTCCAAAAGTAAGGACATTTTGTTTTAAGACCCAGTCTATAGTTAATTATGCTAACTACATTCTGATGATACTTTAACTCACAGTTGGTTGATGATTAAGTTTACCAATATATTCAATGAACCAACTTTATCAAAAAAGAGCCATAACATGGTATTAGAATCGTTAATTGTTTAATTTATTACAATTCATAAATTTCTTTGGACCCTTCATCCTCCCAGAATTTGTAAGGTAAAGGTGAAGTTTCCACTGCCCCAAAAGACCATAGGGATAGTGTCTCATTCGAGAGAAATGAACTGGTGGTAGTTTAGCTTGAGGGTCATCACACCTCTTGAAAGGAGCAATGTTGAGAAGGACCTTCATGATTCATTGCACAAGACACTGTTGCCTCTTTCCTTCTGTCCTTCACAGGTGAAGAAAAATGAGTGGTACCTTCCCAGCCCGTGAATGACGTGCATGACGGTGAGTCGGTTGGTTAAATATGTTGAGATCAGGAAAATGAGGTTATTGAAGCCCAGAAAACAAAGTCCAATTTTTCACCCAAAGTTTAATGGAAAATAAGAATCAGATTAGTGATTGCTGAGAGGCCCATTTGCATGTATTTATATCTCATTATTACCTCATCTTATCTCTTACATGTCGAAGAGAGATGAAATCACAACGATTCCTGCCATTAAAAATCTCAGTTGACAGCAAATGTTCGCTGGTGTCCTCTCTGCGTATCCACCTTGGCCATCATTCCCCAATATCTCAAGATTTGCTCCATCAACAGCTACTGTTTGCACCCTCTGACCATGGAGATTCCTATTCGAAAAGCACCAGCTTCACCACACCATGAGAGCACATTTGATGCACAGTTTTAATGTTTCAACACTTCCTTATCACAGTGTGGAGCTCACTGACACCTTACATTGAAATACTACTGTGAGATCATTTAGCACTCAGGGACAAGCTACAAATTTATGCATCAGCATGGAGAGAAAGAGAGTTTAGTGGTTTTTTGGGCATAGGGTGGATGTAAGCCATTGAAGAAAGATGTTGCATGCAATATTGAGAGCAGTGGGCAATGGAATTTGGTGGGAGATAGTAGGAACTGCAGATGCTGGAGAATCCGAGACAACAAGGTGCAGGGCTGGATGAACACAGCAGGCCAAGCAGCATCATAGGAGCAGAGAGGCTGACGTTTCGGTCCTAGACCCTTCATCAGAAAAGGGGAAGGGGAAGGGGGTTCTGAAATAAATAGGGAGAGAGTGGGAGGCGGATAGAAGATGGATAGAGGAGAGGATAGGTGGAGAGGAAACAAACAGGTCTTTAGGAATGAAACTGCCATCCTTACCAGGTCTGACCTACACGTGACTACAGACCCACAGCAATATGATTGTCTCTTATCAGGGATGGGAAATAAATACTGGCCAGCTGGAAACAGCCTCATTCTGTGAATAAATTTTAAAAAAACCACTAGTGGAAGCTCTCAAGGATCTCAGGCAGATGGTTCAGGTTTCACTACAGTTGAGGCTTGTAGATCAAGATCTTGGTTGACTTCAGAGATCCCTGTTGTCAAAGTCACATTGTCAGCTTGAAGAGGGCAGCACTGGTAAACTCGGTGCTGGACTTCTTTATTGATGGCAGTCCCTTGGGAGAGGTCCCTGTCAAGATCGAGGATGTGCTAGACATACTTCAGGCTATATGGGTGTTGTGAGGGATGTGGCCTGGGTAAGGTTGGCAGAGGACCCCCATCTTGGTAAACATCATAAAGGCACTGCATAATCTGCCACAGAACCACTATTTCACAAATGAAAGAAAGGATTTGTATTTCTGAATCACCTTTTCCCAACTTTAGGATATCCCAAAGTGTTTTACAACCCATGAAGTTCATTGTTGAAGGAAACATTGCAGCCAATTCACATACAGTGAGCTCCCACAAACAGCAATATGATGACGACCAGATAATCTGTCTTAAGCAATACCGATGGAGGGATGAATGTTGGCCCAGGACAGTGGAGAGAACTCCCCTGCTGTTTTTTGAAACAGTGGCGTGGTATCTTTGATATTCATATCAGGAGGCAATAGGGGCCTCTGTTTGATGCTTCCTCCACTTGCTTGTCTCCAGCAATGCTGCACTCCTTCAGCACATAAGAGGCAGTTTTTTTACAAAGAGGGTGGTTTGCACGTGGAATAAACTTCCTGATGAAGTGGTGGATGTGAGTACAATTACAATGTTTGAAAGACATTTGGATAAGTACATGAATAGGAAAGGTCTGGAGGGATATGGGCCAGGAGCAGGCAGGTGGGACTAGTTTAGTTTGGGATTATGTTCGGCATAGACTGGTTGGGCCGAAGAGTCTGTTTCTGTGCTGTATGACTTTATGACTCTATGACACTGCATTGGAGTGTCAACCTGGATTAAATAAAGCCTCAAGTCTCTGGAGTGGGGACTGATTCATAATCTTCCAACACAGAGGTGAGACTACTGCTAGCAGAGTCACGATGCCAACTTCCTAAAACAAGGTGGAAATAATGATCATGGTCTGTGGATACCATGGTGACCTCAGAAAACCCAGGCTAGATATGGAAAGTCACAGTGGGTGGAGTGTTCTAGATAAAGCCAAGGAGGTGACATGGTGGAGAGACATCAACAGTTGAAACATCCCAAGACTTTCACGGAGGTACGTTGGCACGCCAACAGACAGTGAAGCACACACAGATCATTCAAAATGACAGAACATAGGAGTTCATAATATCCAGGTGTAGCCGCCATGGTGAAAGAAAAAGTTCTGAAAAGGTTTTGGAGGGAAACTTAGGGTGTGAAAGAGTACAACGTACAAAGTCTGGTGTGGGTTTATAATCCTGCATTGAGCAGCCAAGGAAAGCTGTGGATATATAAACATTCCAAGTGAGTGGAGCTGACAGCAATCTGTGAGCAGGACAGAACAGCCAGCAATTACCAAGCTGGCTTGAGAAAGACTGGTGCAAGAAGCAGAGAGACTCCATCCGTTGCAGAAAGCACCGTTCTCCTTAACTGGGAGATTAATGAGTATAGTGCTGACCCGGTCTGAAGTACATCAGATCTCAGTGCTCAGAGTTCTGCCTGCAGTATCAATTCACATCCTGAATTAGAACAAGCCATTACTCCCAAAAGCCTTTGGAAGAATGGATTTTAAATGTCTGAATAAATACAATCATTGAGTTTGATGTAGTGAAATTTCAAATTAAGTAGTCTATAAATCCATCCTCCAGAAGGGCTCTCCTGTTTGCTCTCTGACCTGGCAACCCTCCTGAGAATAAAATTGACCCACCCAATCCTCACCAAAACCCAATTGTCCATCACCCTTGCTCTCTCTGGCCTGCGTAAGCTCCGAATCTAGCAACACCTCAATGTTAAAAATGTCACTCTTATTTTCAAACCCTTTGAATAGTTTCCCCTCTCCCTTTCTCTCTGTAACCTCCTCCAGCCTCTCAAATCTCTTCAATAGTTGCTTTCCTGTAACATTAGCTCATGCATTCTAGTCCACCATGGCCTCGGTTAGAGAATGGGCTGCATTGTATCTACACTCCACCTCAGTCAGGGAGTTGTGTAAAGGAGTCATCAGGCAAGGTCACAGAAAGTCGCCCTTATCTCACTGTAAGGCATTTTGTCTTCAAACACAGGAAGATCCTGGGAATTCTCAAGGAAATAGGGATGACGGCAGCTTCCAGGGTACCTGGTGCAGAGAGAGGTTTGGTTGATTACAGATAGAAACATGGCAACATGGAAAACAGGAGCAGAATAAGATCATTCAGCCCTTTGAATCTGCTCCATCATTCAAGATGATCATGGTTGATCATCCAATTCAGTACTTTGTTCCTGCTTTCTCTCCACACCCTTCGATCCCTTTAGCTGGAAGAACCACATAAACCCCTTCTTGAAAACATTCAGTGTTTTAGCCTCAACCACTCAACTGTGGTAGAGAATTCCACAGGCTCCCCACTCTCTGGGTGGAGACATTTCTCCTCATCACAGTGCTAATTGGCCTATTACACATCTTTAGACTGTGACCTCTTATTCTGGACTCCCCAGTTATTGGGAATATTCTTCCTATATTTGCCCTGTCTAGTCCTGTTTGGGTGCTTTATGTTTCTAAGGGATGCCCCTTCATTCTTTAAAATATTTTAAAAAATAGTCCTAACTGATCCAGTCTCTCTTCATACATCAGTCCTGCCATCCAGGAATCAGCCTGGTAAACCTTTGCTGCATTCCCCCCATCACCAGAACACCCTCCCTCAGATAGGGAATCCAAAACTGCACACAGTGTTCCAAGTGTGGTCTCACTGAGGCCCTGTATAATTGCAGGAAGACATCCCTGCTCCTGTACTCGAAACCTCTCACTGTGAGCATCCCAGAGAACCATCTTCATCTCCTGCTGCACCTGCATTACTTACCTTCAGAGACTGACACCCGGTGCCCCTCTCCCTTTCCCAATCTATCACCATGCAGATACTTATCTGCCTTCCTTGTGTTTGCTATCAAAGTGGATAACCTCACGTTTATCCACATTGGGCATCTGCCATGCATTTCCCTTCTCACTCAGCTTGTCCAAATCACACTGTACCCTCCTCACAGCTCACTGTCCCACCCAGCTTTGTGTCATCTGCAAACCTGGAGAAATTACATTCAGTTCCCTCATCTAAATCACTAACATACTTTGTGAAGAGCTGTTCCCTGTGGTACCCATTAGTCACTGTCTGCCATTTAAAAGAGACATGTTTACCCTTTCTCTTTGTTTCCTGTCTGCTAAACAGTTTCCATCCATGTCAGTAAACCATCCCCAATCCCATGCACTTTAATTTTATATTTCTTATTGGGGCTGCTTTCTTATTGGGACTTTGTCAAAAGCCTTATGAAAGTCCAAGTAGATCACATCCACTTGCACCCCCTCACCATTTTGACTTGTTACATCCTTGAAGAATTGTAGTAGATTTGTCACATTGATTTTCCTTTTGTAAATCCATGTTGACTCTGTCCAATCCTGCCATCATTGTTTTCCAAAGATGACTTGCACATTAAGGGGGCTGGGACCCTTTCCTATTGATGGACTGAGCTGTGTTGTGATATTGTGCTCTCAATGCAATGTGTGTTCCCTCTATCGTGCCCTGCCCCTGGGGAATGTCAGTGATGCTGCCAAAGCCTCTTGCCCAGTCTTCAGCACCAACCCCATCACAGCGAAACAGGACCATGTGGTGTGATCTGGCACCAATGACATAAAAGTTCTAGCAGCTGTCACCATGATGCCCTCTGGGATAGGATGGTCACCTACCCACCCCTACAGATTCCAGGCCTCGCTCTGGCAGCTGGTGTAGTTCAGTGACCACCTCCTGGGATAGTACTGTGCATTGCTCATTTGGAGGAAGTGGCATCAGGGACAAAAGACTGTGGCCTCCTGACTCACAGACAGTCGCTCGAGGCTGGAATCAGACCCTTAGCATTGTGAGGCAGCGTTGCTAACCAGTGAACCACCATGCTGCATTAGGATGAAAAGTGCTAATGCATTCCAAAGTGCAGCATTGAGAACTACACTGTAAGTGGATCAGAAATGTGCCATGATGATATGGTAAGCTTGCTATGTGTCCATTGACACAGAATCAGAGAGTCATACAGCACAGAAACAGATCTTTCGGTACAACCAGTCCATGCCGACCATAATCCCAAACTAAACTGGTTTCACCAGCTGCTCCTGGCCCATATCCCTCCAAACCTTTCCTATTCATGTACTTATCCAAATGTCTTTTAAACATTGTAACTGTACCCACACCCACCACTTCCTCTGGCAGTTCATTCCACACATGAACCATTCCCTGTGTAAAAAAATTGCCCTTCATGTCTTTTTTAAATCTTTGTCCTCTCACCTTAAAGATATGCCCCATGTCTTTAAATCCCCACCCTGGGGAAAAGCCATCTGCCATTCACCTTATCTATGCCCTCATGATTTTATAAACCTCTGTAAGATCACCCCTCAACCTTCTACGCCCCAGTGAAAAAAGTCTCAGCCTATTCAGCCTCTCCTTTCAACTCAAACCCTTCATTCCTGGTAACATCCTGGATAGTTTAATAATATTCTTATATAACAGGGTGACCAGAACTGGACACAGTACTTCAGAAGAGGCCTCTCCAATGTCCTGTACAATCTCAACATTATGTCCTACACTCAAAGGTCTGAGCAATGAAGGCAAGAGTGCTAAACGCCTTCTTAACCACTCTATTTGTACATGATGTAAACTTCAAAGAACTATGTGTCTGAACCCCTAGGCTTCTCTGTTCTACAACACTACCCTAGGCCCTTCTTTTAATTGTATAAGTCCTGCCCTTGTTTGTTTTACCAAAATGCAGTACCTCGCATATATCCAAATTAACCTCCATCTGTCATTCTTCAGCCCATTGACCCAATTGATCAAGATCTCTTTATAATCTTAGATAATCTTCTTCGCTGTCCACTATACCATCAATTGGAACTGCCAACTTACTAACCACGCTTTCTATATATTCATCTAAATTATTCACATAAATGACAAACAAAAGTGTACCCAGCATTGATCCCTGTGGAACACTGCTGGTCACATACCTCCAGTCCAAAAAACAACCCTCTATCATTACTAGAGATAACAAGGTGTAGAGCTGGATGAACACAGCAGGCCAAGCAGCATCATAGGAGCAGGAAGGCTGATGTTTCGGGCCTAGAACCTTCATCAGAAAATCTATCTCTATCGTTACTCTCTGTCTCCTTTTGTATCCAATTGGAGAAAGTAAGAACTGCTGATGCTGGAGTCAGAGATAACACAGTATGGAGCTGGAGGAACACAGCAGGCCAGGCAGGATCAGAGGAACAGGAAAGCTGACGTTTTGGGTCAGAAAATTTTCTGAAGAAGGGTCCCGACCCGAAACGTCAGCTTTCCTGCTCCTATGATGCTGCCTGGCCTGCTGTGTTCATCCAGCTCCACATTGTGTTATCTTTGTATCCAATTGGTAAGCTCACCCTGATTTCCATGTGATCTAACTTTACTGATTAGTCTACCATGCAGCAGCGGAGGGGAGGGCGTGAGGTCACTGCCTGTGGGGCCTGCTCTGAGATACTGGTGCTCGGCGTCCAAGATGGAAGTCCATAAGAGCGTGTGGGGAGCTAATGTCACCAGGTAACCACTCAGACTTTCACGTCAGAAATTTCTGCTGACTAGTTTCTATCTGCTGGGAGGGAGGATGGGAAACTGTATAACAATGAGGCGAGATTAGGTAAAGATGAGATGTTAATAGACGCAAATGTTTGCAAATAGGTTTTTCACCAATCATTAGTGAACATCTTGTCTTGCCATTCACCACTTTGTTGGAAAACAGGACTTTCTGCTCTCATTCAATACAGTGTGGAGCTGGAGGAACACAGCAGGTCAGGCAGCATCAGAACTGCAGGAAAGTCAATGTTTCAGGTCGGGATCCTTCTTCCTGATAAAGGATCCCAACCTGAAACGTCAACTTTCCTGCTCCCCTGATGCTGTCTGACCTGCTGTGTTCCTCCAGCTCCACACTGTATTGACTCTGACTCCAGCATCTGCAGTTCTTGTTGTCTCCGTTTTGCTCTCATGTTGAGAAATTCTTCGATGGGGATTTCATGGGATTTTCCCAACTTTCTTGTCATGGCCCACACTGTTCAGGAGCTGGTAAGATTTTGCTCATTATCAATTCAGCTCCTTGAAACTATTATACCATTCGAAGAGATCATGGCTAACCTGTGGCCTAACTCTATTTACCTGCTTTTGGCCCATATCCCTTTAATGCCTTTGAATAACAAAAAGGTATCTATCTCAGATTTAAAACTAACAATTGATTTAGCATAAACTGATATTTGATGGAAAGAGTTCCAAACATCCACCACTGTTTGTGTATAGATGCACTACCTAACGTCACTCCTGAACGGTCCGACCCTAATTTTCAGACTATGACCCCTAGTTCTAGAATGTCCAATTAGTGAAAATAGTTTATATTTACCTACCCTGTCTTCTCCTGTTTGAAGATGTTGATCAGATGCCCCTTAACTTCCTAAATTCTAGAGAAAACAGGTCTAAATTATACAATATCTCCTCATAACCTAATCCCTGAAGTCCACATATCATTCTTGTAAACCTACCTTGTACTCCCTCCAAGGCCAAAACATCCTTCCTAAGGTGTGGTGCCCAGATTGGCTTACCGTACTCGAAGTGGGGTCTAACTAGTCAGGTCTGTCAAGTCTTGCAGTAACATCTTGCTCAGGTAATACAACATTGAGATGTTCCTTCAATCCCTCTTTGAAAGGAATCAACAGATTTCACCCTGGACTCAACAGCAAGGTTTTATGTTCAGAAATGTGGCAGTTTAGCTGGGCAGCTTGTTCTTAGCAGGCTTTCTTCCAATTGACAAGATAAAACAAGAAATTGTCCAAAGCAGTCACTTTTCATAAACAGTTGATCAAAACAGCATTGTGAACATTTATAACCAATTATGTGACTTACAGGAAGCCATGTTAAAAAAATTGCCCGTGTCAATTGTGAACTTTCAATGATCTTGTTAACAATCGGTTCCATGTATTTTCATAAAATTGGAAAGACATCCAATTTTCACAAACTTTACAGTAAGTGTTCGAAACAACATTAAATCTAAAGTATCTTTGCAACATTATTTTGTGTGTTTTTATGTATGCCTGTGTTTGAGTGTGTTTGCCTATGCATGTTTGTGTCTATGTTTCAGTGTGTGTGTCTGTGCATGTGTGTGTCTGTGTTTGTGTGTCTATGCATGTGTGTGTCTATGCACGTGTGTGTCTATTCACGTGTGTGTCTGTGCATGTGTGTGTCTGTGTTTGTGTGTCCGTGCATGTGTGTGTCTATGCACGTGTGTGTCTGTGCATGTGTATGTGTCTGTATTAGTGTGCATATGTCTGTGTGTGTATGTTTCAACGTGTGTCTTTAGGTTCTGCTGCATAATAGCTTTAAAAATTTTATTCAGAGCTGTTATTTCAACTGATTTCCTTGGCATAACTTATTTGGATGTTGCCGATTTAAAACTAATTTCCAGGAATAGAACCTGGCTGGAAGTTGGCATTGGTACTGTAAACCTTTCACTGGGACAGATGGTGCAGCAAAGCCCCTTGCCTGCACGAATGGTGGAAAATACTCTTTCCAGGTCTAACTGCACCTGTGTCATGTTCCAATTTAATGAACAACCCATAAACAGATTGTACACTGAAGCAGTGTAGCAGCAACTGAACCTGCAGGATGGGTGACGCCACAGACAACACAGCAGCTGTGGACAGCAGGGCAATGCCCTGTAACCCAATGCCACCAGGTTCACCCCCAACTGATAGCCACCTCACTAATCCGTGCACCTGCTTTTATCCAAACTGCAGAAAAATATAAATAGAACCTAATCCAAACATACCAATTAAAAATTACCATTCATTACATACAGAGGATGGATACAGGGTGGATACTCACTTGCAAAAGAATATTTACATGCAAGAAATGAAATTCCAGCCATGATCCAATAAATAACATGTCACTTTTCTACGTGAACTATACAATTGAACATGCATGTGCATAAACTATATGGAATCAGTGCAGTGTTACACACTCTGTGTGTGATCAGTGCAGTGTAACACACTCTGGGTGTGATCAGTGCAGTGTAACACACTGTGTGTGTGATCAGTGCAGTGTTACACACTCTGGGTGTGATCAGTGCGGTGTTACACACTCTGGGTGTTATCAGTGTGGTGTAACACACTCTGGGTGTGATCAGTGCAGTGTTACACATTCTGGGTGTGATAAGTGCGATTTAACACACTCTTGGTGTGATCAGTGCAGTATAACACACTCTGGGAGTGATCAGTGCAGTGTTACACTCTCTGGGTGTAATCAGTGCAGGGTAACACACTCTGGGTGTGATCAGTGCAGTGTTACACATTCTGGGTGTGATAAGTGCGATTTAACATACTCTGGGTGTAATCAGTGCAGGGTAGCATACTCTGGGTGTGATCAGTGCAATTTAACACACTCTTGGTGTGATCAGTGCAGTATAACACACTCTGGGTGTGATCAGTGCGGTGTTACACATTCTGGGTGTGATCAGTGCGGTGTTACACACTCTGGGTGTGATCAGTG